>NC_045767.1:52455256-52755914 GCF_008692025.1 Phocoena sinus | reverse complement strand
AGCCATAGAAGATGTGGGGAGAAAAAAGGGTAGAACCTGTTTATAGCCCGAAGTCCCCAGGATGGATATTAGCCCAACAGTGACAGGGTCCAGGTGCCACCCCTGCTAGTACACTGCCATCAGCCCTCCCCAGGCATCCTTCCTTACTCCTTGGACATCCTGATTAAATACGGTAAATGAGCTGAGTCAGCGGTACTTTTATTTATTCCCTCTATTCAATAGCTAACTTACGTCAATACATCTCTCTCAATTGATCTTAAGACTCTCAAACAATGTAAAATATGCCCTGCTCTGAAAAAGAATTTGGGCTTGTAGGGTTAAATCAAAACAGCAGTAAGCAAAGTTCTGGGCCTGAGATTTCTCTGCCTCCCCCCACTCACTCCCTCATTCAGATACACAGCAATCACACAGAGCAGAGGTCACTACTAAGTCCAGTTGAAAACTCAGGCTCTCAAGTTAGCAGAATCCTAGCTCTATCGCTTACCACCTTGTATCATCTTGGGGCCTTCTCTAACCTTCAGTTTCCTCACTAGTAAAATGAAGATAACAAGTACCTACCTCATAGGTCCTTGTGAAGATTAAAGGAGGTAATATATGTATGTGGCTATTACCCCAAGGAGCTAAGAAATAGCTAAACTGTGGTCAGATTATTCTTTGAGAAAGCAAAGAAACAGATGCTTTAAAAATCTTTTCATCTAAAATGGAGACGTTTCGACATATTCAATGGTTGCTATTTTGTGTTGTATTCCCAGTAATGTCGGCTAAATAAAGTTTTACCAAATCAACATCCTAGAGAATGAAAGGCATAACAAAAAAAAAAAACAACCTCAGAAGAATACAGTGACACATCATTATAGGAGTTAAAAGCATTACATGCTCTTAAAAGCTAATAAATTGGAACTGGCAAAATAGGCTTCTCTGACTGATGGGCTCTACAGTTTTCTTCCCAATATCCTATTTTTTAATACATATTTTTTATAACGGACAATACTTAAGCAATCTTACTACATCACAGTTAATATCAGTGTTTTTGAACATGGTAATGCCATATACTGTTATTATTTTACTGTTTCTATAATCAAATAAAATGGACACAAAAGATAAATCTAAAGAACTTAGATAAGTATTCAGCAAGTACACTTGCTGATGTACTGGTCTCAAATAAATATAAACATGGCCAAAATCCATGTTGGTTCATGAAATACCTTTAAGGTGGCTGCTGTTTTGAAGAAAGTCATACCACTGGTTCCCTTCTGTGTTAGGGGGTGACACAAGATCATCATCTTCGTCTTTCAAGTACTAGAAGTACAGAATTAGAAATTTAAGTTTTGTAAACCAAAGCATTAGGCTCTGAAATTGTTTATATTTAACATTATTCTGCTTATTTTGTTTTACTGCCAAGTCCTCTGAAAGTGCATTATTCTGTGAGATGACCAAAATTTGCTAAATGCCAAGCAACTGAACTGCAAACATTAGAATGCTGTAGATTTAGAGACTATAAATTGAGTTTAAATTTCATGTTCTATTTTCAGGAAGCACATTTTAAACTTACATATGTAAGTTTATAAATTAATTTGAAAAGTATCAACTGTCAGTCTAATCTATGGCAGTAGTTCTCAAAGTGTGATCCATGCAGCTCTGAGAGTCTTCAAGATGCTTTCAGAGATCCATGAGGTCATTACTATTTTTATAATAGTATCAAGATATTATTTGCCCTTTTCACTGTAATGACATCTGCCCTGATAGTCAAAAGCACAGGTGGAGAAAACTGCTGGCACCGTCACCAAGAATCAAAGTAGTGGCCCCAAACCATACTAGCAGTCACTATATTCCTTTTTGCCACATAACAGTTTCACTAATCTCTAATGAGGCTATTAAAATGATTAAATTAAATCTCAACAAAATCTTTGTAATATTCTGAGTGACAGAATTGGGAAGTATAAATAAAGCACTTTTGCTGCCTACCAAAGTATGACAGTTATCACGAGGGAAAGCATTTATGAAAATGTACTTGTGAGTCAGGCCAGGCACTTCTTTGTTATTAATGGAATTCCATTTTCACTCAAAAGAACAACTGGCAGACAAACTATGATTATTCATTCTTGGGTATCTGGCAGATATGTTCTTGAAAATAAAGTGATCCTGTCACTTTAAGCAAAACAACTGACAGGGGCTTCCCTGGTGGCACAGTGGTTGCGGGTCCGACTGCCGATGCAGGGGACACGGGTTCGTGCCCCGGTCCAGGAAGATCCCACATGCTGTGGAGCGGCTGGGCCCGTGAGCCATGGCCGCTGAGCCTGTGCGTCCAGAGCCTGTGCTCCGCAACGGGAGAGGCCACAACAGTGAGAGGCCCGCGTACCACACACACAAAAAAACCACAAAAACAACAACAAAAAAAACCTGACGGTATTTATTATCAATGATAAAATTTAAACATTTAAGCAAAAATTAAAATTTTTGAAAAACATGTATCTGCCACTATGTGCTTGACAACCTCACAGTAGTTAAACGTTGTCTGATGAGATTGGTAATGACATTAACAAAATCTGACTTTTGGATACTTTATGAAGAAAGGTGTCAGCATATGGAAGATCGTTGTAATTCAGCGAATCAGTATTTTCCAAATGACCAATACATGATATGGCAAAATCACATGCACAGCGTAAAAGATCCATCCAAAGTGCAAGGTAGATGAATGAATTTTAATGAATCAGAAAATGAAAAGTCCACTGATGCAATTTAGAGTCCATACTGAAACTAACCTAAGATACTACCACTTGTCAGGATCTGGTGTAGTATCAAAGAATATTCACAGTTATCTAAAAAGCTATTAAAATACTTTACCCTTTCCAACTACACACCTGCGTGAAACCAGGCTTTCTTAACCAAGACAACACATTACAATAGATCGGATGCAGAAGCAGATATGGGAACATAGCTGCCTTGTCTTAAGCCAGACATCAAGGAGATTTGCAAACATATAAAACAATGCCATTCTTCACTTAATTTTGTTTTGTGAAGTATAGTTACTTTTCGTTAAAAATATTTATATTAATGTGTAACGGTAAGTGGGTTCTTTTTTAATTAATTAAGAGATAATTCTTTATTCTGTTTAATTTCGAATACCTAATAATATCTACTATTGATAGATAGAGTACACATAAAAGCTCTCCAGAGTCTTCAATAATTTTAAGAATGTAAAAGGGTTCTGAGACGAAAAAGTTTAAAGCTACTCTTTGGTGATTTTACTCAAAGGGCATGGTTACTATATAATTTGGCATTATATTACTTTCAAAAAGTTTTGTATGATAAAGACTAACACTGCTAAAGTTTTAAAAATAAAAAAATTAGTAACTAGATTCAATCCAGAGCCCATACCTGACCAACTTTTTCGACGTTAAAATATTTTCCTTTTCGATTATAAAGATCTGGAGCCTAGAAAGAATAAATATAGTTTAATTCTTAAGTCAACTCAGTGAGGAAAAAAAATCTTATATATTTAAACCAAAAACTCTATCGTTTAAGAAAGCTGTTGGTGGCAGTTACTCTTTTATATGTAGTAACACACACATACAAACAAAAGTTCAATTTATATGCTTTACATTTAATAAATAAGTACTGCCATTAATTAGCTCAATAGTCTAAAAAACATACATAATTGCTTAGAACTTCAATTAAATTGGATTAAATTTGATTACTTCCTACCATTATCCCCATTTATTGTGATTATTTTTTAAGAAGCACTATAGAAATACCAATTTCCTACCTCATTGAAATGTTCAGTAAGAAATTCAGCAACAAATGTGATGTCTTTTTGAGTCATCTATCAAAACCAAAAGGAACGAAAAGAAAACAGATTAAGATAAGAGAAAGCTTGCCAATAAAATTCTATGTAATAATAAATGTAACTTTTCTACTATCTACTAAAAGTTATGGGACAAATAAGCAAAGTTTCTTCAAAGAAAATGTCAACAGAAATTCAGGAGATTATGCAACTCTGAAAGTATGAAATCCTAGGGCTCTGAGAAGCATGTAATTAAATATTTTAAACCCATCTTCCAATCAGCGACGCCAATAGCTATAGAACTCTTTATGGCCTAAGGCTGTTTATTATTTTATGCTTTATGCTAAGACTACGTGTGTAGAGTCCCTCCTTTGGGAGTAGGGGACTGTCAGTCCAGATAAATAACCTCAATGTGAGTTAAGGGCTGCAACCCAAGAGCGCTTCAGTGTTGGCCCTCTGCTTCTTTCAATGACCCTGCCTTCTCCCTATCCCGGTTCTTCAGCCCTCAAAAAATTACACATTGAGGGCTCTCCCAAGAAGTAACATATTATATTTCCCCAAATAAAGCTAAGAGTGATATCAGAGAAACAGCTAAGGTGAATGTCTCTGGTTTGCAAGGCCAGTCATCCACAGCACAAAAGATCTACTTTGTATAAAAGCTGTGATCTTACTCATCTGGGCCACCAAGGCTAATCTTTTTTTTTTTTTTTGCGGTACGCGGGCCTCTCACTGTTGTGGCCTCTCCCGTTGCGAAGCACAGGCTCCGGACGCGCAGGCTCAGCGGCCTTGGCTCATAGGCCCAGCCGCTCCGCAGCATGTGGGATCTTCCCAGACCAGGGCACGAACCCGTGTCCTCTGCACCGGCAGGCGGACTCTCAACCACTGCGCCACCAGGGAAGCCCAAGGCTAATCTTAATGCTCTCCATTTTTTCAGACTCAAGATTACCTAATCTATCTGAATCAGGCAGTCTGGGCAGGGGTGAGGATGAGCGAGCTGCAGGAACTAAGTGGGAATTTTGCCTTATTCTGTAAGATTTTTCTAGAAGAAGGTTCCATTGCTACTTGTCACAATCCTTAGAGTCAGAAAGAAACTGGTGTTTGCCAGACCTCAACATAGGTACTAATACCTAAGTACTAGCTTTCCAAGGAAAATAAAAATGCATTTAACATTTTAGGAAGTTAAAGTAAGGAATCCAAACACCCTATGTTATATAGATTACAAAATCTTATACAAACATGAAAACAATAAACTTAGACAGCCATAATAAAGGTGTTCTGTGAGATTAAAAAAAATATCAAACACACAAATTAAAAAAAAAAAGGCTTACTAGGATCTGTCTTGTGTCTACAGCCTAACATCTTGTTAACTAATAACTGCATAAGACTACCAAGATGACCAGCAAAGCTGAGCTCAACCAGGGCAATATTAATATATTAGGAGACGGGCGGAGTCAAGATGGCATACTAGGAGGACGGAGAATTTCTGTCTCTGCACAACTAGGGCACCTACCAGGCACAGTGGGGGGCCATGGACACCTAAGGGGATGAGAGGAACCCCCAGCGACCGGGTAGAACATGGGGCGTGGGGGTAGCGATGGGGGAGAAGTGGAGGCAGGACGGGACTGGCGCCCCTGAAGGGCAGCTGGGGGAGGGGAAGGGATCCCACGCCCGAAGGGGGTAATTGTGGGACCACTGAGAGGGCAGAGGAACAAAAGGGAGTGTGGCCGGGTTTCCCCTGCTCACCGAGGCCCCCTCCAGCCACGGGTCCTGAGGGAGTAGGAGGGAGGGAAGGAGGAGCAAAAATAAAGGCCAGACCTATGGGACCGGCACCCCTGAGGGGTGGCTGGGGGAGGGGAGGAGTTCCTACAGCCAGAGGCCCTCGCATAGTCAGGGGTCCAGCGGGGATGAGGGAGACTGTTGGTGGGGGGGGCGTGGAGGAATGTAAGGGAATGTGGCCAGTGCTTTCCCTGTCCACTTAGGTACCGGGGAGGCTCTGGGGCTCTCGGGCCTAATCCTCTGCCCTCAGAGCCTCCCTCCTGCCGTGCAGAACACAAGCCCCGCCCCTACATCCCCACCCAGGGCCCCACCTCCACACTCGGAGACACCCTCTGAGAACCCCTCCAACTGCACTGGGTCTAAACCCCACCCACACTCCCCCACCCAGGGCCCCGCCTCCACACTCCGGAACTCCACAGCTGGAAAGCCCTCCTTTGGAGATGCTGCCTCTCCCCTTAAGGTGCAGGTCCTAAGCAGAGGCCCCGCCCCATGCTAAAACACCACCCCTAACCCCACCTAGGCTCCACCCCACCTTAAACCCCACCCCTAAGTTCCATCCCCACCTAAACTCTGCCCCCATAGCCAAGGCTTTTTTTTTTTTTCTTCTCTTTTCCTCTTTTAGACTGAGGTTCTGTTTTACCTTTTTGATTCATTTATATTTTATTTTTTCCTAATAAATCTTTTACTTTTCTAATTTTATATTATTCTTTATACTTTGTTATTGTTCTCCTTTTGGCTTGTTCCCTCCCCCCCTTTTTTTCTGTTGTGGTTTTATTTTACCTTGTTGCAGTTGTTTCAATTATACTTTTATTTTTCCTAATATATTTTTTATCTTTCTAATTTTATTTTGCTTTTTATTCCTTGTTATTATATTGCTCCTTGTTTTATTTTTGATTTTTTTTGTCACGCCACATGGCTTGTGGGATCTTGGTTCCCGGGCCAGAGGCTGGGCCTGAGCTCCTGCGGTGGGAGCTCCGAGTCCAAACTGCTAGACCAACAGAACCTCAGACCCCAGGGAATATTAGTTGGAGTGAGGTCTCCCAGAGGTCCTCATCTCAGCACCAAGAGCTGGCTCTATCCAACTGCCTGCAAACTCTAGTGCTGGAGGACTCAGGCCAAACATCCAGTAAGACACAAATACAGCCCACCCATCAAAAAAAAAAAAAAAAGAAACGACAAAAAAATGTTACAAACAAGCAAGGTAAACACCTACAAGACCAAATAAATGAAGATGAAATAGGCAACCTACCTGAAAAAGAATTCAGAGCAATGAGAGTAAAGATAATCCAAAATCTCAGAAACAGAAAGGAAAAAATAAAACAAACATTCAACATGGATCCAGAAGAACTAAACAGCAAACAAACAGTGATGAACAACACAATAAATGAAATTAAAAGTACTCAAGAAGGAATCAATAATAGAATAACTGAGGCAAAAGAACGAATAAGTGAGCTGAAAGACAAAATGGTGGAAATAACTGCCAGGGAGCAGAATAAAGAAAAAAGAATGAAAAGAACTGAGGACAGTCTCAGAGACCTCGGGGACAACATTAAACGCACCAACATTTGAATCATAGGGGTCCCAGAAGAAGAAGAGAAAAGAAAGGGTGTGAGAAAATATTAGAAAAGATCATAGTCGAAAACTTCCCTATGTGGGAAAGGAAATAGTCAATCAAGTCCAGGAACTGCAGAGAGTCCCATACAGGATAAACCCAAAGAGAAACATGCCAAGACACATGTTAATCAAACTATCAAAAATTAAATACAAAGAAAAAATATTAGAAGCAGCAAGGGAAAAGCAACAAATAACATACAAGGGAATGCCCACAAGGTTAACAGCTGATTTTTCAGCAGAAACTCTGCAAGCCCTAAGGGAGTGGCAGGGCATATTTAAAGTGATGAAAAGGGAAAAACCTACAAACAAGATTACTTTACCCAGCAAGGATCTCATTCAGATTCAATGGAGAAATCAAAAGCTTTACAGACAAGCAAAAGCTAAGAGAATTCAGCACCACCAAACCAGCTTCACAGCAAATGCTAAAGGAACTTCTCTAAGCAAGAAACACAAGAGAAAAAAAAAACCCACAAAAAAATCCTCAAATCAATTCAGAAAATGGTAATAGGAACGTACATATCGATAATCACCTTGAATCTAAATGGATTAAATGCTCCAACCAAAAGACACAGACTGACTGAATGGATACAAGACTCTGATATATGCTGTCTACAAGAGACCCACTTCAGACCTAGGGACACATACAGACTGAAAGTGAGGGGATGGAAAACGGTATTCCATACAAATGGAAATCACAAGAAAGGTGGAGCAGCAATACTCATATCAGAAAAAATAGACTTTAAAATAAAGACTGTTACAAGAGATAAGGAATGGCACTACATAATGATCAGGGATCAGTCCAAGAAGAAAACATAACAATTATAAATATTTCTGCATCCAACAGAGGAGCACCTCAACACATAAGGTAAATGACAACAGCCATAAAAGCAGAAATCGACAGTAACACAATAATAATTGGGGACTTTAACACCCCACTTACACCAATAGACAGATCATCCAGACAGAAAATAAATAAGGAAACACAAGCTTTAAATAAAACAACAGACCAGACAGACTTATCTGATATTTTTAGGACATTCCACCAGAAAGCAGAAGAGTACACTTTCTTCTCAAGTACACACAGAACGTTCTCCAGAACAGATCACATTTTGGGTCACAAATCAAACCTTGGAAAAGTTAAGAAAACTGAAATCGTATCAAGCATCTTTTCCAACCACAACGCTATGAGATTAGAAATCAACTACAGTAAAAAAAACAGTAAAAAATACACAAATACTTGGAGGCTAAACAGTGTGCTGCTAAATAACCAAGAGATCACTGAAGAAACCAAAGAAGAAATCAAAAAATACCTAGAAACAAATAACAATGAAAACACGATGAGCCAGAAACTAGGGGACGCAGCAAAAGCAGTTCTAAGAGGGAAGTTCATAGCTATTCAAGCTCACCTCAAGAAACAAGAAAAATCTCAAATAAACAATCTAACCTTACACCTAAAGCAACTAGAAAAAGAACAAAGAAAACCCAAAATTAGTAGAAGGAAAGAAATCATAAATCAGAGCAGATATAAATGAAATAGAAACAAAGAAAACAATAGCAAAGATCAATAAAACTAAAAGAATACTCTTTGAGAAGATAAACAAAATTGATAAACTGTTAGCCAGACTCACCAAGAAAAAAATGGAGAAGACGCAAACCAATAAAATTAGAAATGAAAACGGAGAGATTACAACTGACACGGCAGAAATACGAAAGATCGTAAGAGACTACTACAAGCAACTATATGCCAATAAAACAGACAACCTGAAAGAAATGGACAAATTCTTGGAAAAGTACAACCTTCCAAGATTGAACCAGGGAGAATTAGAAAATATAAACAGACCAATCACGGGTAATGAAATTGAAACTGCAATTGAAAATCTTCCAACCAACAAAAGTCCAGGACCAGATGGCTTCACAGGTGAATTCTATCAAACATTTAGAGGAGAGTTAACACCTATCCTTCTCAAACTCTTCCAAAAAATTGCAGAGGGAGAAACACTCCCAAACTCATTCTATGAGGCCACCATCACCCTGATACCAAAACCAGACAAGGATATCATAAAAAAATAAAATTATAGACCAATATCACTGATGAACATAGATGCAAAAATCCGGAACAAAATACTAGCAAACAGAATCCAACAACACATTAAAAGGATCATACACCATGATCAAGTGGGATTTATCCAGGGATGCAAGGATTCTTCAATATACACAAATCAATCAATGTGATACACCACATTAACAAGTTAAGGAATAAAAACCATATGATCATCTCAATAGATGCAGAAAAAGCTTCTGACAAAATTCCACACCCATTTATGATAAAACCTCTCCAGAAAATGGGAACAGAGGGAACCTACCTCAACATAATAAAGGCCATATATGACAACCTACAGCAAGCATCGTACTCAATGGTGAAAAACTGAAAGCATTTCCACTAGGATCGGGAACAAGACAAGGATGTCGACTCTTGCCACTCTTATTCAACATTGTTTTGGAAGTCCTAGCCACACCAATCAGAGAAGAAAAAGAAATAAGAGGAATACAAATTGGAAAAGAAGAAGTAAAACTGTCATTATTTGCTGATGACATGATACTATACATAGAAAATCCTAAAGATGCCACCAGAAAACTACTAGAACTAATCAATGAATTTGGTAAGGTTGCAGGATACAAAATTAATGCACAGAAATCTCTGGCATTCCTATATACTAACAATGAAAAATGAGAAAGAGAAATGAAGGAAACAATCACATTTACCATCACAACAAAAAGAATAAAATACCTAGGAATAAACCTACCTAAGAAGGCAAAAAACCTGTACTCAGAAAACTATAAAACACTGTTGAAAGAAATCAAAGATAACATAAACAGATGGAGAGATATACCATGCTCCTGGATTGGAAGAATCAATAGTGTGAAAATGACTATACTACGTAAAGCAATCTATAGGTTCAGTGCAATCCCTATCAAATTACCAATGGCATTTTTCACAGAACTAGAACAAGAAATTTTACAATTTGTATGGAAACACAAAAGACCCCGAATAGCCAAAGCAATCTTGAGAATGAAAAATGGAGCTGGAGGAATCAGGCTGCCAGACATCAGACTATACTACAAAGCTACAGTAATCAAGACAGTATGGTACTGGCACAAAAACAGAAATACAGATCAATGGAACAAGATAGAAAGCCCAGAGATAAACCCACGTACATATGGTCACCTTATCTTTGAAAAAGGAGACAAGGATATACAATGGAGAAAAGACAGCCTCTTCAATAAGTGGTGCTGGGAAAAATGGACAGCTACATGTAAAAGAATGAAATTAGAACACACCCTAACACCATACACAAAAATAAACTCAAAATGGATTAAAGACCTAAATGTAAGGCCAGACACTATAAAACTCTTAGAGGAACACATAGGCAGAACACTCTATGACATAAATCACAGCAAGATCCTTTTTGACCCACCTCCTAGAGTAAGGGAAATAAAAACAAAAATAAACAAATGGGACCTAATGAAACTTCAAAGCTTTTGCACAGCAAGGGAAACCATAAACAAGATGAAAAGACAACCCTCAAAATGGGAGAAAATATTTGCAAATGAAGCGACTGACAAAGGATTGATCTCCAAAATATACAAGTAGCTCATTTAGCTCAATATCAAAGAAACAAACAATCCAATCCAAAAATGGGCAGAAGACCTAAACAGACACTTCTCCTAAGAACATACACAGATTGCCAACAAACACATGAAAGAGTGCTCAACATCACCAATCATTAGAGAAATGCAAATCAAAACTACAATGAGGTGTCACCTCACACCAGTCAGAATGGCCATCATCAAAAACTCTACAAACAGTAAATGCCAGAGAGGGTGTAGAGAAAAGGGAACCCTCCTACACTGTTGGTGGGAATGTAAATTGATACAGCCACTATGGAGAACAGTATGGAGGTTCCTTAAAAAACTAAAAACAGAACTACCGTATGACCCAGGAATCCCACTACTGGGCATATACTCTGAGAAAAACATAATTCAAAAAGAGTCATGTACCACAATGTTCACTGCAGCACTATTTACAATAGCCAGGACATGGAAGCAACCTAAGTGTCCATCGATAGATGAATGGATAAAGAAGATGTAGCACATATATACAATGGAATATTACTCAGTCAAAAAGAAATAAAATTGAACTATTTGTAGTGAGGTGGATGGACCTAGAATCTGTCATACAGAGTGAAGTAAGTCAGAAAGAGAAAAACAAATACCATATGCTAATGCATATATATGGAATTTTAGAAAGCGGTACTGATGAACCCAGTGGCAGGACAGGAATAAAGACGCAGACATAGAGAACAGACTTCAGGGCATGGGGGAAAGGGGAAGCTGGGATGCAGTGAGAGAGTAGCATTGGCGCATATACACTACCAAATGTAAAATGGACAGCTAGTGGAAAGCTGCTGCATAGCACAGGGAGATCAGCTCAGTGCTTTGTGATGACCTAGAAGAATGGGATAGGGAGGGTGGGAGGGAGGCTCAAGAGGGAGGGGATATGGCGATATATGTATACATATAGCTGATTCACTTTGTTGTACAGCAGAAACTAACACAACAATGGTAAAGCATTTATACTCCAATAAAGATGTGGAAAAAAATACTACTATATACCTTATTCAGCTCAGGAAGTACGTGGTCTTCCGTCATTCTCAACATTGCTGGAAATATAAATTTTAAAACTATCTTTAAAGGGAAACTACAAACATAATTTTAATTATAGATGCATTTCAAAAAATAAATGTATTTCACTGGACTACATTTTCCATTTTCAACAGCTTCTTGTCACCAAGGAAAACTTATTTTTCTTCGAAGAACTAAAAGAATTTAAATATGATTTATATTTTCAGGTTCAAAATGGTTGGGTATAGCCATCCTAAACTATTATTTTTCATTTTCTCCTTCAATTCAACCCACTGCCACTCCAGACAAAGAAACCTAACTGCTGCCTTGAGCTAAGACTACGTGTGTAGGGATTCCTCCTAACTCGGTGATGTTTCTTCTCTTAAAATGTGCAAGCAGTTCTTTCCTCCAAAAGTCTTAGAATACCAAAAAGATGTATTTCTTTCCCTTGGGCTTTTTTGCTACATGAAGATATTTGCACTAAGACTTATGTGTGTAAACACACACTTACATGTGTGTATATATATATTTATATACTTTCTTTAATATTGTGGTTGGTTCTTTTTGTCCTTTCATAGGGGTGTCTTTATCAATACCGTGTTTTCTATACATTACATCCACCTAAGTCAAGAAGTATGCTGCATGTGCTTTTGCATAGTGTTTGAATATGCTTATGTTTGGCTGAGAAAAAGCATGTTGGACATTATTCTGCAAATATGGATTATCTTAAGAAACTGTTTTTAATTAATTCAAACTTCTAAATTATCTAAAAAACCAGCCATAATCTAGGTTCCACTAATTCATTTATCCATCCAAAAATTAATTATTGAGTGTAATATAGGTACTAGGGATACAGCAGTATAAAAGAAGTCCCTGCCTTCATGGAGACTGCATTTTACACAAGAGCAAACCAAGGTTAGAGCGCTAACTAGTGGCAGCACCCAGTTACAGTTTGGTCTCCAGTTCTCCAATCCAGTGTGCTTTGCTCTAATGACAAGGACTGAGCAGTATTCATTTATCTTCTAATGCAGCTTCTTATTACAGTTAGGATAGGCAATAAGAATATAAACTGCCTAATTACTCCAATAATTATCAGTAAAACCAAGCTACTACTTCTGTAAAAGAAAGTCACTTCTAAGGTTTCATTTAATTTTAACATTGTAATTTATTCTAATTAACTCTGATATTAAACAGGCTGGCCTGATAAACACTCTGGCTCCCCATTCTGGCTAGTGTTGGTATGGTTTTGAGAAAAATATAAGAATTTTAAATGTCAACATCTACAGATCGCTTTCATTTTTTTATTGAAAGCAATTGTACTAGGCTAACAAATATGAAAAGTCTGTTTTAAAAATATGAGAATTAAAGATCTGGGCATTTGTTTCAAGGATATTAGCACATTATACGTAATTTACTTTCTATTTTACTCTTTAGAATTTTAACAAATATGGGATAAATTCCATTTACAACTAAATTTTGCATATGTTGGAGGGAAATGTATGCTAAATTATTTCAAAGATATTAATAGAGGTCACAAAAATAGCAGTACAAATGGACCTAAATAAAATATGCATATCCTGTAGAGTGAGCATTAAAACATTTAATATGAAGTCAGTAACGATTTGTTAATCACCTACAAATGCAAAGATACTGTGGAGACATAAAGAAAGGCCACAAGTGGTCTGCATTCTATTTAGCTAGGGCATCACTGTCCAATAGAAGAGATAACGGAAATGTTCTAGCTCTGTGCTGTTCAACCTGGTAGCCACTAACCACATGTGGCTCCTGAGCACTTAAAATGCGGCTAGCATGACTAAGGGACTGCGTTTATAATTCTACATATTTCAACTAATTGAAACAGCCATACATGACTAGTGGCTACCATAATGAAGGGCACAGATCTAGAGACAGAAGACCAAAGTATAAAACAGGAGCTAAGCTATTCAAGGGCAGAGGTTTTGTCTTATTTTTTCTCCCGCATTTCCCCCAAATCTAACACCTAACAATGCCTAATACAAAGCAGAGATTTAAAGAATGTTATTTTAACCTAAGGAGACATTACAAGGTAAGTAAGGGTCAATTCTCAGTGAGTGACAGAGACAATCAATGCTAGAAGGTGTTATCTGCGGGGGTGGAGATGGGTGGGTGTATAGAAGAAATAAGACTGGCCATATGTTGAAAACTCCTGAAACTGAGTGATGAGTAGAAGGCAGATCACTTATACTATTCTCTCTACTTCAATAGGTATTTAAAATTTACTACAGTAATTGAAATATGCTAAACTGATACTCCCACAATTTTTTTAAAAAGTGTTAAAAATACAAGAATGCTTCATTCAATTCACTTACCCACATACAGCCACCGAAAAAATGCTTTGAAGTTTTTCATACTGCTATCTATAACTCTAGAAGATAAAAATAAATCAGAAATGAAATTATTATATGGGGTTCATGTATCATTGTTCAATTATTGTAGAATATAATAATCCTTTTTGTTCTACTATATCCTATCTGGATGACATTTAAGCCTTTACAACAGATTTAACAAATAAAACACATACCCAAAAATAAAATTTCAAAAAAGCAAATCCTGATTCTCTTAAAAAAAAAAGCAAATAACTCAGATTCTAACTGATTATAACAGCCTTGCCACAAACTGTGTAACAGTCTTTCCTTTCCGGGCATTCAGTAAAGTACGAAATCCTTTTCTAACTTTGGAAATAAAAGAAATCAGAAAAAAAGTTTCCGGCACCATTCTCAGTTTAAAAAAAAATACTCACTGATCAGTAAGAAGAAAAAAACATCAAACACAAAAGAAAATCATTATTATAAACTTGTAATATGTCACTACCACTAGCTCTGATATCAACAGACATTACTTTTGGAAGTTGATTTTTTTATCCTTACAGTAATGAATCTCAAAATTTGAATTTCTTTGGGCTTTACACAAATGTACCCCCAAGATTAAGGGTTATAAGTGGAAGTCAGCTTCCCTTTGATGAAACTGTCTCTGAATATAAAGATGGATATCATTTTTTTAAAAACCTCTTTAAGCTCACATCTGTAAGATAATTACTCTAAGCAAATAATATGTGCACTTTTCACCCCTAAATCTCAAAGTCCCTTCCAAGCATTAAATGTCATAATACTACTGGAGAAGTAGGTCAGCATCATTAACCTTTCTGTACACAGTAAAACACCTGACATAAAAGACTGTAACATCTCTTGCGTTACCAAGCACTACGATCAAAATTCTCTTGCAGCAAAAATGAAAAACAGAAAAGACGTTCCTTTCTGTCTTTCCCAGTCAATACTCTCACCCCAACCCCAGGCAACCACTGATCTATTATAGGCTAACGTCAAAGTTCTCACTGCCTCAGTTTCTCCATTATAACCTAAAATAATCCTCTATTCTACTTATCTCAAAGGAGGAAGAAGTTAAATCAAAAACTACCTTTCACTGAAACGTTAAAGGTGATCACAGAAAGCTTAATATTTTATGTTTACTCTCTGCAGATACGGAGAACCAAAAAATTATTCAACATTCAGGAAAAGGAATATCATTTCTCCTCCTGCTTTGTTCTTTGAGCACACACATCTGTAATAAGCTCTACCTTCTAAAAGCCCATTAGGGGCTTCCCTGGTGGCGCAGCAGTTAAGAATCCACCTGCCAATGTAGGGGACATGGGTTTGAGCCCTGGTCCGGGAAGATTCCACATGCCGCAGAGCAACTAAGCCCATGTGCCACAACTACTGAGCCTGCGCTCTAGAGCCTGCGAGCCACAACTACTGAAGCCCGTGCGCCTAGAGCCTGTGCTCTGCAACAAGAGAAGCCACTGCAATGAGAAGCCCGCGCACCGCAATGAAGAGTAGCCCCCGCTCACCGCAACTAGAGAAAGCCCGTGCACAGCAACGAAGACCCAATGCAGCCAAAAATAAATAAATAAATTCATTAAAAAAAAATAAAAGCCCATTAAAATGATGGTGTATTGGTGGGGAGAGGTGTATGTGTTATAAACTGACACACAAAAAGAGGACACTAGAAAAAAAATTTTTTTAAGTTTCAGAAATGTCAAAAGCCGACAGAAGACTAGTGATTGGTGAAGGTCACCAGAGGTGGCCACGTGTCAGGCACTGTGGAAAGAGAGCAGCAAGGAGTCATCCACCCGGCAGACGCCAAGGATACTCAGTCCTTAGAAACATCAAGTTCAACAGAAGACATTAGGATGACATCTGGGGCTGGACAAAGGAGGACAAGCTGAAACACAGAGTGGCCAATACACTCTTTCCCCCAAAATATGAATGCCTAGGCGTTTACTACCTTCCAGACAAAAACAGAGTTCTTCAAAGAAGCTGAATAAACTGGGAAGAGCCAAGGCGGTTCTGGGTCGGCACTGGCTGCCCACAGCATAGGTCCGCATGCTCTGGCACTCATGCTGGCTTTGGGCCGCTCTGCACCCAGCAATTCTAGGCAACTTTAAACTGCCTCACAAATAAATATGAGTAAACAATTGGGCATCAGGTTTTTGAAGAAAGCTTGCAACAAGAGACCAAAATAAACAGCAAAGTGACACACAAAGAGGAGATAATTCAGGGAGCAGAAGAGATTTTTTAAAACTCTAATTAACGTCCTCAGAGAGCTGTGGGAAGATGTCGCATCCACAAAGCAAGAGCACAGCTTTGAAAAATGATTAAACAAATAAGAAAATACTTAGAAATTAAAAGACGGGACTGCCATAGTAAGACATTCAATAGCATGGTTCAGGTCAAAGATCTCGTCCTCCACTCCTCCTGGGCTATTTATTCTAAAGTTCACACCCTAGACCTTCATTACCAACGTGAACCTTGTTTTTTAAATTTATTTATTTATTATTTTTGGCTGCGTTGGGTCTTCGGTGCTGCACATGGGCTTTCTCTAGTTGCAGCGAGCGGGGGCTACTCTTTCCTGCAGTGCATGGGCTTCTCACTGTGGTGGCTTCTCTTGCTGTGGAGCACGGGCTCTAGGCACGCGGGCTTCAGTAGCTGTGGCATGCAGGCTCAGTAGTTGCAGCTTGTGGGCTCTCTAGAGCGCAGGCTCAGCAGTTGCGGCGCACGAGCCTAGTTGTTCTGTGGCATGTGGGATCTTCCCGGACCAGGGCTCGAACCCATGTCCCCTGCATTGGCAGGCGGATTCTTAACCACTGCGCCACCAGGGAAGTCCACCAACGTGAACATTTAAAATCTCAATTTTAAGCACCCTGCTCACCAACAAACAGCAACTATCTCTCCAGTGACTTTTCTCCAGTAGCCCAACATTCATCCCACCAAGACTACCACCTACTAGTTCTACCACCTTTCACTGTCTCGCACCTGCCCTGTGTCCTCACTTCCCTCCTAAATCAGTACAGATTTGAGGTTTATCATTTTAATCATGCCCTTGCTTCAATTTCTTGCCTCCCCTTTGCTTCCTTTTACTCACCAAGCCTAGTAAATCAAACTGCTCACCTATTCTGTGCTCCCACTCGAACAGCTGACCCTGGCTGGAGAAAACCACACAGCCATGTTGGCTGGTCTCATTTTAATGCTCCTGGGAACGCTAACCAAGCAGCCCTTAGCACTACTGACAATCCTCCTGCTTCATCAGCCCATTCACGCTCCTACTGTACTAGACAAATGGCTCACACCTCTTCCTTTATTCTCAAAGCTCAATACCACTTCCCCATCCTTACTTTCAGCTGATGACAGAACATTTCATATTTCCACTAAGATAATAAAAACAATTAGAAGTGAACATCCCCAAGCCCTCATCTGCTCATATACCAGCATCTGTGACCCCTGTCTTGGCCTTCTCCCCTATAACTATGGAGGAACTATTTTTCCAGCCCCTTCCCTAACACACTAAATCCCATCCCCTCTTGAATCCTCTTGTTCTAGCAATCTTCCCTCTCTTTGCCATCTCAACTGTTCCCCTTCAGAAGAACATTCCCATCATAAATAAACATACTCTAATTGCTCCCATTGTAAAAAGAAAGAAAAACCCAATGACTATTTTTAAATGCTGGCCATTCCCTTTACAGCAAAACTCAAAAGACTACATTTGCTGTTTTCTTTGCATCTGCTCTCATTCTGCATCATACCTGCTCCCATGACGCCACAGAAGTGGCTCTCATCGAGGTCACCCATCATCTATTCTGATAGTATTCTGATCTATTCCACTTCGGGCCCTCACCTTACTTGACTCAGCAGCATTAGACAACCAATCCCTCATTACTTCTTGCAATGCGTCCTTCACTCAGCCTGCAGGACACCCACTCCTTGGTCTTTCTGCCTCTCCGGTTTCTTTCATTAGCTCCACATCAACCCCATTTCTAACACTGGAAAGCCCATCACCCAGTCTTCAGATCTCTCCTCTAAGGGCACTAACTATCTCATCCAGGTTCATGGCTTAAAATAATACCAATGTGCTGAGGGCTCCCAAATTTACATTTCCAGCCTGGATCCCTCACTTGAACATAATCTCATACAATCAACAACATGCTGGACAGCTCCACCAGGGTATCTAACAGACATTTCAATTTAATATGCCTAATACATTGACCATGTGATCAAAATTAACATCAATAAGAAGAGGTAGACGGACACTGTTTGCCTCTGGATCTGACACCTTGAGAAGGACACTCCACCGATTATGTAATATTCTGGCCAGGGATGTATAACCTGAATCAAACCATGAAAAAATCAGATAAACCCAAATTGAGGAACATAAAATACATATATATTTCCTATATTCTCCCCCAAGTCTTCCCCATTTCAGTAAATGTTAGTCATACTCTACCAGGTGCTTAGGACCTAAACTCGTAATTATCCGTGACTCCTTTATTTTTACCATCCACACAACCATTCAGCAATCTTGTTATTTCTACTTTCAAAATATATCCAGGTTCTGACCATTTCTGATTCTGACCACCATTTGTCTCATGGCTTCTGTCCTTGCCCTCATATAATCTATTCTCAATACCAAGTAAATAACAAGAGGGATCTCTTTAAACCTAAGTCATATCCTGTCGCTCCACTGCTATTAACTCCCTAAGAGCTTATTATACCCAGAGTAAAAGCCACAGTCCTTACAACTGCCTACAGGCTCTACACAGCCTGTCCCATCCTCTGTGACCTCTTTCAATTCATCCCCTACAACTCACACTGTTGTTCAAGTCACTTTAACTGTAGTGGCTCCTTGAGGTCCCTCATATATGCCAGGCATGCTCCAAACTCAAGGCCTTCATACTTGCTGTCTCCTTTGCCCCCAAAGTAACAGGGCTCACTCCCTCCTCTCTCCAACATCACCTTCTCAGTGAGGCCTTCCCTGACCAAAAAATTGCACCCCTACCCCCAGCATGCCCTAGGTCCTCCTTCCCTCATTAGCTTTTCCCACCACTACTTATCACTATCTGACTTGCTGTATGTTTTAATTATTCATTTCTTTATTGTCTGTCTCATCATGTAAGAATATAATATCTATGAAGGCAAGATTTTTTTTTATCAGTTTTGTTTGCTGCTATACCCTCAGCATCTAGAATAGTGTTTAAAACATAGTTAAATGCTCAATAATTGTCTATGATGAATGATAGCACTGGATAATTAAGTCAAGAAAATTTCACAAGAAATAGAAAAGACAAAGATATTTTAAAAAATGAGAGTAAAAGTAAAAGACAGAGGATCAATCCATGAAGTCTAATATCTGACTAACTAGATTTCTAGAACAAAAATCTAGTTAAAAAAAAGGAGAGGGAGAAGAGGAAATTATCAAAATAATAATACAATATAGAATTCAGGTTAAAATGGCATTTTCTTATTATGAGTACAACAAATGAGAAGACCCACATTTAAAACTCTATTGTGAAATTTCAACATATCAAGGATGAATAAAGCTTTCTGAGAGGAGAAAAAAAATAGCACACAAAGGAATGAGAATCAGAAGCACCAGACCGTCCACTGGCAACAAAAAGGCCAAAATACAATGGAGCAAAGCTTTGAAAGTTCTATGAGAAAATGAATCCCCCTTCATAATCTATACCCAGTCAAAACCATCAATTAAGTGTGGCAGAAGGAGAAAAGACCCAAAAGGGACACACAAAGCTTACCCTCACACATCCGTTTTCTAAGTTACTGGAAGATATTTTCCACAAAGTGATTAAATGAACCAAGAAACAGAGGAGATCCTGGAAGTAAGGATCTAACCCATGAAAGCAATGAAGAAAACGCCAGGGCAGTGGCTGCACGAGATGGAGCCCGCACGCAGGCTGGTGCAGGCAGGGGGATGCTAATGGAGGAGGCAGCAGGGACAGAGGCAGTTCCAGGGGTGTGACACTGCCCCTGAGACGGCGGAGAGCCTGAGGATGTGAGCAAGGCAGACTGTGCAAGGAGAAAGCAAGCAGGGTCTAGGAAAGACAGACACACAGAGAAGAATAATTTCTCAAAACTGGTAAGTAAAAGAAAGGCAGTACAGTCATACAATTTAGAAATATGGAAGTAACCTACAGACCCAAAACCAGAAATAGTTAAAAGGATTCCCTCTGGAAAGAGGACCTGGGGTTGAGGATGGGCGGGACAGGAAAATACCACTTTAATGTACGAACGCTGTGCTATTGGATTGTTTTTAATCAGGTAAAGGTATAATTTGATAAAAAACTTAAAAACTCATTTTTAGAAAATCGCCAACAATTTGCTAGGTTCTTATTTATAAGTAAAAGTAAAACATGTCTCAAGTCAATGATTCCATATTCAAGTATCCCCAATACTTACTGAAGAAAGTTCATTTGCCTTGAGTATGAAAGAACCCACTGCAGTAATAGCATCTAAAAGGAAGTAAATAAATAAATATCATTTTGTCAAATAAGTAAAGTGGATTTAATGCATTCTATTGAGGAATTAAATTACCACCTTCAATTCCTGAAGCATCTAGTCCAAGAGGTTCATATTTTTGCTTCCATGAAGCCATTCCTTTCAGTTCACTCAAATGGTATAATAAAGACTCTGAGCCACTATCAAAAACAGAGCAGAAACACCATCATCAAGGTGGCAGGCAGCTACTATCTTGCTTGAATATTTCTAAGTTTTCAGAAATAAATACTGAAAGTAACTTTTCTTTCTATGAGAAATAATTATTCTCGAAATTATTTTGAAAAGCTGTAGAAGAATCATTTGGTTGTCATGACTAGTGAGATGAATATATGACCACAAGATTAACTTTGTAAAATCAAATTATGTTCCACAGTTAGTCCTGGCACTTTTAAGATAGTCATATTGTTCACCCAACAGCTATGTATTTAACATTCAACAAATATTTAAGCTCCAACTTTAGGTCTGGCACTATGCTAAATACTGGGGATTTAATGGTGAACAAAACGAAAGGGTTCCTCATGACACTGCCAGTCTAATGGGGGAGGACAGTCATAACCATACAATCAGACAGTATATCATTCCAACTACCATAAATGCTTTAAAGGAAAACACACCAGGTGCAGGTCTAACAGAAGAACCTGATCTAATCTGGGGATTAGAGAGGCTTCTCTGAACAAGTGAGATTTGAGCTGAGAGCTAGAAGAATGCAAGTGAAGAACAGGGTGGGAGTGTTCCAGAAAGCAAAAGGGCTGTACAAAGGCCCGGGTAGGAGAAAAACTGTCAAGTTTGAGAAGGCCACCAGTGTAGGTGAAGCAGATAGACAGCCCATCCAAAGGTATTAGTCTTAAGAAATGGGAAGGACACTGGAAGTTTTTAAATAAGAGTAACATGATCAGATCCACTGTGGAGAATATATTGAGGGGCATAGTGTGGACTGGAAGATGACCAGGCCAGAGGGTCCTAAAGTGATCAAAACGGGGAGTGTGATAAAGTAAGGCCCAGGGTCTCAGCATAAAGAAATTTATCAAAATTTAAGTCAAACACTGAACATCTACCTGCAACTGCTTCACTGAGGTAGCTGTAGCTAGAAACAGCATGAGACTTGAAGATCTGGGACAGTCTTGGCTTGGGACACTTAATAACTTTGGGTCAGCTCATATATAACCATTCTGAACTTCAGTTTCTTCTAAATGAGGATAATCATAACCAACACCTTGCCAAGGAGTTAAATGCAAAAATATATACATGCTTTTACATAACATATAAAATGATATACAAACTTACTTAATTTTACCACTCAAAAAAGGGTATATGCCCTATTCAAGACATACCTCATGGCTGTCTGGGTGAGATAAAAGCCCAGACAGGGCCTTGGGTGGTGAAAAGATGTTGGAAAGTTATTTCATAAAGCAGAACTACCATTATTGATTCTTTAAATCTTGGGCACTCCAAGAGTCCCCTCAAATGCTAATGCAACAATTTTAGCCAGAAGAGGCTCAAACAGAGAATGCCAGATGATGAAAAGAAGGTTGCAGAAAGAAGACCAATGCCAAGTACGTGTAGAGGCAATACCAAAAGAGTCTACATCACCTTCATACCTCTGTAAGTGACTTATAACCAATTTTTGTATACTGGAATATGATGACTCTATAGATTGGCCAAGCTTTTTTAAGCCCTAATTAAGAGAAAAAAAAGTATTCAGCATACAAGTAAGATACTATATGCCATTCTAAAAAAAATTAAGAATGTGTTCATAGTCATTAAAATACAAAGATAACCGCACCTTTACTGTTAACTGGTTCATTAAGAGGGTCTGAAGTTCAGCACTAGAATGAAAAAGAAAGTATTTTTAGTCTCCTCTATTCAAAATCTGAATGCATCACTTAAACGTTTAAATTTTCAAAGAACAAACAAGATTTTTAAACAAAATAAATAAAAAGAAATAGCCCAACAAAAATTAAGACTTTGTTGTACTCACAAAGAAATGGACAAAACAGGAAACAATAAAGTCTAGGAACAGAATGAAGTAGATATAAGGATGTACTATATGCTAAAATGGTATTTCACATCAGTAAGAAGAAGGTGTAATACTCAATGAATTATACTGGGCAATTACCTGAACACTGAAAAAAAAGAAGTTAGTCTTCCACAGCATATGACCAAATAAATCACATCTGGAACATGTAAATGCAATAAAAACATAAACCACAAAAAAATCTCTGGAGGAAAATACAGATCTTTGAACACTTAATATGGGAAAGATCTTTTTAAGAATAATGTAAGGCAAATACAATAAAGGAAAAGATTGATTTGGCTACAAAGAATTTTAAAATTTGTATACATTTAAAAGGTACATATATAATATATTTACATATATTATACATGCACTCAGAATGATCACATTTATGTAAAAAATAAATATGTGAATAAAATGCCTAGAAAAATATATACTACTTTTTGGTCTTTGTGCACCAGAATTTTCTTTTTTTTTTTTTTTTACAATGAATGTGAATTGCTTTTGAAATAAATTACATTAAAAAGAGAAGGAAAGGCAAGAGTACCTAATATGAGCTCATTACCTTGCTTTCCCCCACAACAGCAAGTCCATGAATTCATCTTGCACTGATGTGGTTGTATTCTTTTCCTAGAGAAAGATCAATAAAATCATAATAGGTATTTTTTAAATTATAAGCATATTTATTCAGAATTACAGGAACATGTCTCCCTTTCTTATCCTTAGCCTTCTCTCAAATTCATATTTAAATTGATTATCTGAATAGCAGTTACAGGAAAACAACCAGTCAGCTCTTCCAACTCCTGTCCTTAATCCCCAAGCCCTACCAGCTCCACTTCACAATCCTGTCCCCACCTAAGTTGTACCAAGGGGAAGAGCTGGTGTATCACTCTCTGAGATAATAGTATGAGGTTAGACCAAACCGTTTGAAAGAAATCATGATCTGAGCCTTTTACAAAACAGCCTGATTTTTCTCACGTCCTTCATGAAGTAAATAAGGATAACGTGCATTCTTTAACACCTTCCGTGGGAAACTCCAGGTATATTACCTGCACAAACTTGGTGAGACGAGAATCCATCTGCATCAATATTTCTTCCCATGCTTCACACATACATGTCAGTGACAAATTTATATACTATTAACAAGAAGAAAAAAACATTAAAGTAGCAAAAAATATTTAAGTCAACATGCTAACTAAATAATACATGTTTCTTACTGTCAACTGTCTCAAAGAAATCCAAAATTTACTATAAATCACTTTTAACTCAGTTAAGCCTGAGAAAGAAAAGACTATAGCTAACACTTGATAATCATTTAACTATCAAACTTTCTCAAATTCAGTTTTTATCTGGTAAAACAGATATTTTCCAGCTTTCTACATATAAGATGCATTTTATATACAGCAACTGTCAAAATGCTGACTGGTCAACTATTCAATTTTCAAACAGTATCCTTTTAAAAAGACACTAATCTCCAGAAATCTTTGACATGAAGTACATGTAACTCCTCTATGCAGATGGAGACTCAATTTCTCCAGTCCTTCAATCCGGGCTGGCCTTGGGTCTTAGTGTGACGAAAGCAGAAGTCTAAGGCCCCAGAAGGTTTTGCATGCTTCCACTTGCACTCTTGACACCCCTGCCGTGGCCACCACTTCATGAACAAGGCTGGTCCAGCCGGCTGGGAGATGAGGAATGTGCAGTCCAGACAAAGCCATCACAGCTATGGGACACTTGGACCAGCCAGCTGACCACCAATGTACGAACAAGCCCAGCCCCGAATAGCTGAACCTGGCCCAGAACAACAGAACCTTCTAGCTGAGCCCAGCCCAAATTGTCGACTAAAACACCAATCACAAGCTAATTTGGGGTGCATTTATCATGTACAAAAGCTAACTGATATGATGTTTTCCATACTACTTTATTTGTAAAAAACTTAAAATTCCAAAATATTGTTTTATTTATGAGAATGTTGAAAAAGGTTTAAACTACTTTTTTTCTTTTCCTTTGGAGAAATAGAGATGGGTGAGAGTAGATTTTCAATTAAATTTCTCTTTCTTGCTTTAATGGACATTATAAACTTGTCTATCAGACTAGACACCTCCGCCACATAAAGTTGGCTTTAAGAAGTAAGATTTTCAAGTTTTTTATTTACAGAACATTAGAGATTTATAGTAAACAGTCACATAAAACAAGCTATAAATAAATACCTGTAAAAGAGCCGAAATGTGAGTAAACTTTCTGGCCATTCGAGTTACTTCAGGTAAGAAAGAGTACAATAGATTGGTTTCAAGCTGTCAAATCAAAATAATAAAGTAAGTTACAAGCAGACACGTTTACTTCTTTTAAAGAAGAGTCAAAGTCTAACTACATATCAGAAAGACTATGCCAGACTCTGCTCCTTTTGAGCATAACGGTTTGGAGAGTAACAGAATATAATCTTAGGATTTTCTAATCTGCAGTGTCTATCTATGCACAGATCACCCTCTCGAGGTTGGCAACCCCTTCTACATAGTTAGAATAAATGTAATAATCTATTTTATAACACTCTTATGAGGAATTTAAAAAGTGATCACAAATTTCTGTAAAAATGTTAAAGGAATTATAGTTATTGATAAATACAAGTGAAATATCTATTACAATGGTACATGAATTATCTCAATAAAGTTGTTTGAAAAATACCTATTACAAATTTCACATTAATAGTGAATCATTTTATTACAGCACCAAATGCAATCCTGGAAATCACATTTTCACAGAACCTTAAGATGAAGAGCAAATATGAACAACCGTTCCAGCAAACGTCAGGAAGTTAAGAGTTCTCTGATGTTCTGAATACAACGAATGTTGGAAGGCATCACATGCATCACACCTTGCATCTTTTCACCCTACTTTTGTTTGAGAGTTCATGCATTTTTAGGCTAAGTGGCTGGGTTATCTGCGATGAAATTTTAGGGAAGATTTTCTTGAAGACAAGGCTACAATCTAAATAATCTACAGGAGCCCAGTTTCCACAATCTATGATACAAACAGCACACAATGAAAAAGGGTTTTCCCAACATTAAGTAGTCATCTTACACAAGAGGCAATGTGTTAGTTAAGAGCACCAACTCTGGAGCCAGACCGTGCAGCATGACTTTCCAATGCTCACCAAGCAAATTACAGTTTGTGTGCCCATGTACTCAACTGTAAAATGGGGATAATAGTACCTACTTATTAGGTTATTGTGAGGATTCAAATGAGTTACACTGAATCACTCAGTACTGGGCACATATTAAACAATTAATAAATATTAGCTTTTATTATTATTAGGGTCAGAATCCTAAGAAAACACTTGGTACAAAGATGGAATTGGTATAGCAATGAGTTAATATAGTCATTAATAGACCATATTAACTGTGCTGTACCATTGGAATGGTAAGGTATTCACCAGTAAGACTCTATATATGTCTTAGAAGCTCCAAGTCGATTTTTTTGCTTTGTTTTGTTTTAATGACCTTAGAATCCAATGAAATGGATAATAAAAAACTATAAAACCTTTAAAAATATATATTTACCCTCTGCTGCTATTAGGTTCCAGTACTCACCTGAAAGTACGAAACTTCTGGGGCACCACTGGTGGAAACTTCTGTGACCACTGACAATGATTTCAAATCACTTGACAGACATAATGCAAGACAAGTACCAACAATCTGTAAAACAGTCAAATCTCCATTATGTTTAGTGTTATTGCTAGACTGCATCTGCTTACAATATAGGAGGCAAATATTCAGAGCTCTAAAAAGCAGAAACACATGCCTGGCTCCCGCCATACACGTGGCACATGAAGGCATGTGTCCTCTTAGTTGCAAGGACACAAACACACACCCCCAACAAGGGGCCCAAACTAAGTGTTGGAGAACTAACATTCCCACAGAGCCTATAACATTTTCTATCCTTTTAGAGAACTGTAAGAATAAGAAGAAAAAGATACACAGAAGACCGAGACTGAGCATAAGATTGCTTCTGATGATGTTTATCAAATTCCAATCACAAAGTGTAGCTCTTAAACACCACAAGACTAGAAAAACATTAAATCATAATCCAGTGGATCATACCAATCTTTTTGGTAAGAAAAAAATTTTTGACTAATTCCACTAAGAGCCTCTGATCTTCATAGACATCATATCACTATTCTTAGTAGGAAAATTATCCTTTTAACACTTAAGAACAAATAATTCCAATAACTGAAATTATGAAAAAAAGTAATGTTTTATTCTTTTTCCATAAATCAGTCAGCTGCTGTATTCTAAGAGAAACAAAAAGGAAGATTTTAAAGAAAAACTTACCCCATTGACTCGAGCAATTTTGAACATTCCATAAGCATAAAGCTCAATAAATGCAGAGCTTCCTCCAAGGACAAGAATATTAAGCCTAATTAAAAATAATGCAACAAGCTGAGGACAACAGACAGGAGCGAGTTCTTAAACCAAGACATGCTCCTACCCTCACAAAATCTGCATGTTCAAGATTCCTTGTGGGGGAACTGAATCCCGCAACAAATTCACCAAGCCTCAATCACATTGGGCTTATTCCTTTCTTTCAAAGGAACAACATAAATTTCATCCAGCCTAAAAAAACATCAGTTTACAGTAAAATAAGGATATATTATTTTAATGATGATTATATTTGTATACTCTCAATAACAAAATCATCTCTTATCCAGTTAATATAAAGCGCCAACAGTTTTATCATGACTCTGATGCTAAATGCATTAAGTGTGCTTAAAGAACCTGAACATTTAAATTTAAATTTTGGAAAACTCTAGCACTTCCACCCTCCTTTACTTTTTAAAATAAAAGTACATCATAATATTAAACTTGACACAACCAAGTATCATAGAATAAGAACGAGTAAATAATAGATATTGTCTGTTTATTGTTCAGAGGTATTTGTCAGCAATGAAATAACATGACAAATAAGGAAATTGTCCTTGGAACTTTAGTCTAAAAACTGCCTCAAATATCAAATATCAAATTTAAGAATATAAGACTTGTTAAATATTTAAGATATCTGTAAGATTTACCTGACGTCTCCCAAAAGCTTAATAATTTCATCAGAATTTTCTTCACTAAAATATAAAAATAAATTGGGTTATCTTTAACTATATCTTTCAAATAATAAAAGATTATCTTACTCGCAAGGAAAAAAGGCATATCTTACCTAAATATTTTTGAGGTGTTGTTATAACTGGAAAAAAACCAGAAATGCATTTTTTAAAACACATGAGAAAATTGTCAGTGTTAAAAGGAAAGGAAAGAAATCTGCAAGATTAATTCCAATGAAATTAAACTCTGATACTTACTTTTTGGGCAGTGTAGGAAGTTTCGGTAAGAGAAGATTTGATTCATCCTCAGAATTATAAAAGGACGTTAGAACACTAAAAAGGTGAAAACAAAACAAAAACAAGTATTATAAAAACAAAGATTCTACTTTTCTTTCCATTAAAAAATACTAATTTTTTTAAATGCCCAATTTTATACATCACACATTACCAAGTAAACAGATGCCACACAGTTTATCACTGTAAAATAGTCACTATAACAATCACAAACAAGAAATAGAAAAGTTGGAACTTCTCCATTTACTTATAACGTTATTTCTGGGAAAAAAAAAATCAGCCTACCCACTTTACATTTAGAGGAACAAATATTTATAAACAATTTTCTCAGCATATGAAATGTATTCAAATGTATTCAGTATCAGCACCAGATACAGAATGACTGACTTAAGTCTCCTCTAAGAACCAACACTGAACATATGAGTTCCAAGAGTAACTGTAGAGAACACTGCAATTATTATATAATGTAATGATGGCTTCTATAGCTTACATACATATGAAGATGCAAAAACCCAGCAGGTACATAAGATGACACCACGTATTTTGAAACAGTCTTATTTATCCCCCCACACCTTTCTTTCAATCCTACCTCCGAATATGGCTGGAAATAAATGAGTAAGAAGGTGAAAAAGTAGTGTCCTGAGAGACCCTGGAATCTCCACATAATATTTCTGAACTCTTAATGAAAAGTGTGTTAGGAATACACTTAGCAGGTAACTGGACTGAGATAGAAGTTACATGGTATATTCTGTTCCTCTGATCTTCTATGAATTCACATGACCATTTACAACCTTTATTTGATGATGGATTAATCACTGTTTTATCTACAGTGAATTTCAAACCCCAGGCTAGACCTTATTATCTAATGCTTTACAGTCCCTTTCTTAGGAAATTTGTCAATTAATAATCAGGATTTACACATTCATTTGATATTAACTTAAAACTTAATTAGAATGAAAAGAAAATTATCGTATTTCCTCAAAAAAGAAACTTTTATTTTCAGTATTCACTAAGCCCATTGATTCTTTAAGCCATCTTTACTGCAAACCTGGCGTAGTACTTGACTTCACAGACTAAGGCAAAACTATTTTCACAAAATAAGGAAACTATAGGGACCATGAACACAGAAAGAACCCATTCAGCATCAAAACAGAATGCTCAATTCAGCACTTTTTGTACTCTAAGAATATTTACTGGGACACAAAAACACAAAGCTCCAGGTGAAATATATGGTGAAAAGTAAAACAGAACCTCAATTTGCTAGTCAATAATTTTAATTAATATTCCTTGAATGTATAACTCATCGATATAAACCGTTAAAAATAACTGAAAAGAAAAATCTTGGCCATTGAGGCATTACTGCTCCAATAAGAAAAGAGATTTTTTCAAGAGAAAAAAAAACCCAACAGAGCATTAAAAAAACTGCATCTTGATAAGCTTAAAACAAAAAGTTAAATGCAATGTACACATACTCAACACCCAGATACTCCTAAGTTTCCACTTTTAAAAAATGAGAATTTCAAAAACATCCTACTGTGACTACTGGGGTTTTTCTTTTTTTATTACTCAACCTGCTCTCGACGGTCACTTCCATCCAATGCATACAAGAAACTGGAGCCTCCACAGAAAAAGAGTGCAAGCTTTCAGGTTTTTCTACATCACACAAAACGATTTTCTTGGTGTCAGCAAGAGCAAAGGCCAAAACTAAAGAAGAAATAATCAGAATGAGTTAGTGTAATATTTGAGAAAAATGGGTATTTCATTGCTTCCCCAATTTTACTATTTTAAATACAACATAATCATAGAAATGATTTAACCCCCAAATCCTTGCTTTAACTAATTAAAAAACTAAAAGATATCTTTGCATATAGTTATGCTGTTACCTACGCTTATTTTCAAATGCTCAAACTTTCACGAGCAATCTACTACTTTCTCGTGTACTGTTCTTAACATCTTACATATCACAGCCTCTAGACTGGGAACCTTGATGCCAAGCAGAAAATACAGAACAGGCATCAACAAATAAAGAATAATATCGTTATCACCAAGACATATTGGTCCCCACCCAAAAGCTGAAAAGTGATTCCATCTGCTTGGTTCTTGGAAGGTTTTTTATTCCTTTTTTATTTCTAACCCTTAATGAACAGGGCCATCAAATACCGATGGGTCTTCTTCCTTTCACTGTGGCTGAATTATCTAGTATAGTTTCTCTACGTAAGTCATCAACATCGTCCTAACATATCAAATTGAAGAATTTCTAAATAGAGGGCTGTGAGTTTCACTGTATACCAATATATGCAGCTTTGCTAGATGTGAGGCAATCCAAGTCTCCTCTTCTTCAAAACGATTTAAAGCAATCTTGAAATAATCATTACCAAAAAAAACCCTATTTTACCGTCGAAAATCACAAGACATTTTTTAATGATAAAAATATCATCTACTTGAATACATTTTCACACACACTGACTTTCATAATTTTTGAGATCGTGGCATTTTTGGATGAATAGTACAAGATCTCAAATTATTACTTACAAAAGTTCTCTAATTTTACACATACTTTGTTTTTACGTAAAAGATGAAACAAGAACGGAGCAAAATGAGTACAGACAAAAATAGTGGTTATCTGTAAAGTGACAGGCTTTCAGGGCATTTTTACATACTTATATTTATCTAGGAAAAAAGTAAGCAATGAGGAGTACATATCATTTTACAAAAACAATTCTTTTTCTTTTTTCAAGCACCAATGATACAGATGAACTTTAAGCTGTATGATTTGTAGCATTTTCCTGTGCTGACTGGACATGTACAACAGCTCAAACAATGACTGTCCTTGTAACAACACATGGAAGAGGAGAGTTCAGTCCTCAGAGCTACAATGCAGCAAGCTACAACATACAGGGCACCAAAAGGAGTAAGATCACACAGAAGTTGCAGGAAGCGGGTCAGAACTGACAGTCCTTCAGGTGAGGCAAGCAAATGTGCAGAGGGAATATTTATGAGCCACACATTTAATGCTAAAACACATTCTGGGGAGGAAAGGGCCATGATGGCACTGAACTGACTAGTGAGTGACAAATGAAGCTTAGGGCAAACAGTGCAGGACAACACGACAGCGAAAGAACAAAACCAAAGTACTCTGTATATTCCTATCAAATTTCTTTTCAGCCTTATCTTTGCCAAGACGTCAGATTTCATTTTAGAGATATCTCTGCCAAGAAACAAGATGGTAGAATTAATCTGAGTTCTATGAAAACACTTTAAAGCATTTGAAAAAAAGGCAAAGTTCCCAAATTTAGAATTCTAGTATATAATAAGAACAACAAATTCTTTCTGGAAATAAGTTCTCTTTACAGAATACTTTTTCTGAAAAACAAAAATGTATTTTTTACAATACTATCATTACGTTTGCCATCTGGTCTCCAAGCCAGACAGGTCACTTCCTTTCCTGTATTTTCATTTGGTGGAAAACTCCACACTCGATGAAAACTTGCAAGTCGATGAAGTAAAACCTGAGACAAAACAGATAATAATGGCAAATAATAAAAAATCCGTTTCCAAAAATAAAATATACCTAGATCCCCACTATAAATTTTTTTAAAAATCATATCAAATATAATATTTAGCTATCAGAAGAAATTCGAAGACAAAAGTGTCTGAATGAACTTAAGGTATTTTCAAAGAAATGGATGAAACAAGGTCTAATTTAACCCTGTACCCTATACATTTCCTAACTTTCATGTCAATAAGAGACTTACCTTTTAGAAAAGGAATAAGGCTGTCCAAGAAGATAACGAAAAAAGCAATAAAGGACACAAACAGAACTAGAAAGGCAGCTGTGTAAGATCAAGTAATACTAAACTTGGAATCAGACAATTTCAGCTGTGTCACTTACTGGCCATGGATCTCAGACAAGTCATTAGTCATTCTAAATTTCCATTTCCACCGGGTATATTCCCACCTTGGAGGATAAAGATGATGCCCTGGATCTCCTTGTGCTTCAAAAGTGAAACTGTCCCTACTCTCTCCTCTATACAACCGGTAGAAATGAAGAAAAGGCCTCGAACTGCATGTGCTCCTGAAGATTCCCCCCCTACCCTACACCTTCGTAGTTTCCTGTACTCACAGCTTTACCACTCCCTGCCTTATCTCATAGCATCCTTCCTTCACTCTTGGTTACAGGGAAGCCAGGACTCCCAAAGAATCGCTCATCCCCGAGACCCAGTGCTCTTTTCTGAGCCCATCTCTGACTCTCCTTACTTCTGAAACCCTTCCTCTGTGCCCTCTGGAATTCATGGTCAGGTATCAAGATCCCCTGTATCTTCACTGTCTTCCCTGAAATGTACTTCTCACCTGAGGATACTGCTTCCCTACAGGATTCTCAGGTGGTGGCCGTTTTGCACACCATGTGCCCTATACTACTACTGGGCTAGGAGATAAAGATTTCCTCCTTGATGTCATTTCTGGCTGGTTTTTCTTCTCTTCTCTAAAATCCTCTAACTTTGAATCATATGCAATCAGACCATACCACCTGCTATCCCTCTTAACTGCAGTCGCCTATAGCCTCCGAGGCACCCCCCCCGCCCCCGCCCCCCCCCCCCCCCCATTTCTGGGAGATTTGGACTCCTGTCTGGCTCACTCATGCTTTCCAACACTACTCATCATCATTCTTGGCGATTTCAAGAGATACAATGTCCTGGCTTTTTGGTGCTCAAATACCTCTTCTTCAATGATCACATCCTCTACCTCACCTCAGTCACTCTCAGGGTCATGCCTGCGACCTTGTCATTACCAACAACTATAAATGCTGCCATAATCTTCAGCTGCAAACCTCCCACCTTCCATCACCACCTGTATCTCTCCTGCTCATCCCAGACACCCAACTTCAATTCTTCAACCTCACCAAGACATACAAGCCATTGACTCTACCACCGACCAACTCATCGTCCCTCACCCAACACGTGACCTCACTTCCCTACTTAATCAGGTTACAATCCAAAGTTCATCATTACAATCATTGCTCTTACATATAACTTCAACCCCCTTGCATCTCTCTTGCTTTGTCACAGTTAGTCACAACAACTCTGGTTAAACCCAACCACGCCTGCACCCATACAGCTGAACAGAAGAGACATACAACCATGCTCACTAGTTTCACTACAAAATCACTAACCCCATGTGGCTCTTAATACTGACGAACAATCCTACCAAGTTTCACCAGGCCACTTGTCAGCTTTTTCATACCTCTCTTTTCTCCTCAAAATTCCAATATCTTCTTCTCCATCCTCACTCCTAAACAGCACCCCTTCTTCTTCACTGAGAAAACGGAAGCAACGAATGCCCACAATTGATTACATCTATCCATCTGATCACAATGATGCTCCTATTCTCTCCCTTCTCTCCTACTGCTGTGGCTGTACTAACTGCACTCCTCTCAGGGCCAGGACAGCGTTCCAAAACACCCTGGCAGTGGAGGGAGACTAGAAGATTTCATAGAGGGCCTTGAGAAAGCAGATATCAATACCCTGACAACGAGGTCATGATAGTCAACACAGTTTTGCAGGCTGCTAAGTTTCCCTGACTGCTAAGTTCTCTTTACCACCTAGTTTCCAAGGTTGGCTGCACACCACACAACTCTCACCCGGCCAGATAACTATCAGGAGCCCTGCCAAAAGGCCAAAGGAGTAAAGAAGCCAAGGTGAAGGTTTCCTTACAAAATGGCTGCCAAGTAACTAAAAACTCTCAGCAGAAAGCTACAACCCGGTTACACTTGATGAAGCGTAATACAATGTGAACTAGAAATGCTAACTGACAACACTCATGCACATTCCATCAGGAATCCAGTGATGGCTATCCAACCCATTCTGTATAACTTGGACAACAGAATAAAGATTCTTAAACATCCTCTGTGGCAGCTATAGACACGCACAATCGCAGCTCAAGTCTGACAATAACATCTTTCTTCTGCCTAAACTGCAAGTACACTAACTGCAGACTCTGTGGACCTACTACTATGTCTAGCTCATGAGTGACACATGAGCCTTTAAAAAGCCCATTTAACACATAACTGAAAGTCTTGGGGATGCAGGACTGTATGACTGCGTTAAGCTGCATGAAAACTGTTGTTCTGGCCATAAAATGCGGGAGGTGGGCGTATAAATGACCTTTCCCATATGTGGCCCCTTAGATTCACTTAAAGTTTTCAGCAGGGCTGGAGGAAGGGGCGGGGTACACAGGTGGCCCGGGCTCGGTGTCCTCGGGGCTGCACGCCGGTTCACTCACCTCGCCCGCCGTATTGGCCAGAGCAATGAGATCCCGCTTGGGTGACCAGACCAGGAAGATGATCTCCTGCGGTAGCTGCTTCTCTCCCACCACCCGGAAGGACGGGAAACAGGTCGGGAAACGCAACATGGGGGCGGCCCTGCAACTACACACCTAATCGGAGGCCGGCAGGGGACCCCGGGCCGCCCTGCCCGGGCCCGGCGGCGGCCGTCGCGCCGCCTCCGCCCCCGGCCCTTCGCACAGAGCCCGGAGGGTGGCGGTACTTGCCAGATGCCCCACGGCAGGCAACGCGACCCGGGAAGCCTCTGCCTCCAGTTCTCCCCCAGCGCGTCGGCACCCTCCGCCGCGCGCGCGCGCGCGCGCGCGCGCTCCGAGCACTTCCGGTAGCCGGACTTCCTCGCGAGAGCACGGAGGCGCGCTCTCGAACCGCCGGAACCTCTTCGATAGTTTCTAAACCAGTGGGTCTCAGCCTTGGGTGCTCAGTAGAGAGGGTTGTGGGTTTTTTTTGTTTTGTTTTGTTTTGTTTTGTTTTGTTTTGTTTTAAAACCCTGCCCAGGCAGAACCCCAGACGATTAAAAGAGAATTAATACGGAATGGGGCCAATATTTATTAAAACGCTCTAGGTGCTGCCACTTTGCAGCCAAGGTAGGAGAGTCATACTCTGAAACCTCTGACATAGGCAAATATCTTGATTCTTTATCCCATGCCTACAACTTATTAGTAGTATTAGCCCCCACCATGATAAATGAGGACTGTGGGCTCAGCTAGGATTTGTCCCGTAGCTATTGGAGCATCTACTATGTGAAGGAGCCTGAGCTACAGAAATGCACGGGACAGAGGCTCTGCTCTGTAAGGTTCACAGGTCAGCCTGGCGGGTTATGTGAATCAGAACCCATCTGATGCTTCTTGTCACACATTTAAATGTGTTAACTTGTTTAAAAGTTTCCACAAGTTATGAACCTGGTTAAGAGAATGTGACAGTACAATCCTGTGATTCTTGATCTTAAAGTCTGTGGTAGAAAGCCATGTATCTTTCACTTCTTTTACTTGTTCAAAGTAGAAAGGAGGCAGGATCTTCAATTTGCAACAAGCCCCGTCTTCCTGCCCTCTGTCTGGATCTAGCCCCTGGGACGAAGGTGACAGAGGTAGACTAATGCATTCAGCAACAAATATTCGAGGCACTCTTTTGTGCCAGGCGATTTGTAACTCCTCATATTTACCCTGCTTCCTGAGATGGGCTTTTTCCCTTGCCTTTTCTGCAAACAATTTAGAATGTCCCCCAAATTCACCCACAGGCAATATCCTAAGGTGAGAATGGACTTAGCTTTGTTATTCATGAAATGCGTTTTTGGGTATTATTTAATGTTCTGGGGTGGTGTGTGATTGCTAGCACAACTGATGCCACCTTGGGCACGTACAGTTCCTCCCGTCCTTCCACTGCCCTACCCAAGACTGTACTGTGCGGTAATCACTTCTCTGTCAAGGGCATTGTAGTTAATTGTTTAATAATCATTAGGACCAGGTGGCCTCTATGCTCTGTTAGTCCCCAAGCAATGATGAAGACCTTCCCTGACATATTCCTGGCACCCACAAGACTAGTTACCCATTCATAAATCTTGACTTAACGAATGCACTTCCTGTTTCTCCAGGTGAACTATAAAATTGTCCCAGTGGTCCTTTGGCGATGCCGAGTGCAGCTGTGAATGCTTCCAGACCGTTGTCTGCTTGATCCCATCCTGTAAGTTACTGGATAAGCGTATCCATGGATTATATAATAGCTTCCTGCCTCATAGTCTGATCTCAAGATACCTTCTCCATCCTCCAACAGGTGGCAATAGATAACCTACATGGTGGGGGTCCAATATCTTTATCCACTTAACAATCTTATGAAAACTGAATGCCATTTTCCTGAAACTTATCCTGAATATGAACCCTCATACAACACATGGAAAGGACTGTTAATAGAACTATACACTCAGTGCTACAAGACAGAGAGTAACTACCTGTATATTATGAAACCTTCACAGAAGAGTATGAATTACCCAGAAGGCATGTATAACAACACAGGAAACAGCATAGGTGTGAAGTTCCAGATGTGGCCATAGCACCTCATGCGTGTCAGTGGGAGTGGGTGCCAGGGATTGTTACTGGAAATGATCCAAAGTAGCCATAGGACAAGAGCTATCAACACACGGTATCTCCAGCCTTTTCTTTTTCTCATTGCCCCATAAAGGAGACTTTGGCTTTACTCACTCCATTTCTTTGCCTTCCCCATTCTCTAAAGAAAACACTGCTTAGTCAAATTGGTTTACTTGTGCTTATGTGGCACAGGATCAAAAGGAAAAGGGGGAAAGGCCCCGGGATCAGGCATTGGTGCTTTTTAAGAAGGCAAAGACGGGAGATACAAATGTGCAGAGTGGGAAGTGGGAAAGGGGTGAGGGAAATGAAGAGAAAATAGACTTTAAGAATTCCCATGATGTATATTAATGTATCCTCTTCCTAGTGCTTGAAAAGAAAATGCAGTGGCTAGCTCTTTTGAAATAACTTTTTGGTAGCTAGGCTGTTTCTTTGATCACTACACCCCTTGGGCTAGCTCACACCGACGGCACCTTTCCACGTGTTATAACGGTGTGGGGTTAGATTCTGAAAGGCAGGAAGTTGAGAACAGAGGTTGTTGGCGGTGGGGTGTGTTGTTGACGGCATCACACTGGTTCATCGGTCATGCAAGACCTTAATTCTTGTGCCAAGGCTGATGATGGGTTAGAAAGGAAGGAAGACTAGTTGGGTAGAGGCGGAGGAGGGGAGACGGGGGTTGCAGGAGGTGATTCCAGAGACATTTCTGAAGTAGGATAACATGAACAGATTATTGATTAGATCGGGGGAATGAAAGCAAGGGAGTAGTCAAGACAGGTTGGGATATTTGGGCGCACAGACTCAGGGAGTAGAGAACTGGTTGTTGTTGGGTGGGATATGAGGGAAGTATGAGGGGAAGGGAGGGAAAGCAGACCAGAGCAAAGGAGTTCAGTGGGGACTGAGCAAAGTAGACCAGAGCAAAGGAGTTCAGGTGGAGGTGTGGTGTGAAAATCCATCTGTGATGGCCAAAAGGCAGCTGAAAAGGCAGGTGTGAAGGGGAAAGCTCAGGGCCCGAGCAGAGATGTGGGACTCACAGTGTACAGGGATGGAAGATGGAGTTGTGTGGGATGTGACTGATCTAGGCCAGGTGGAAAGGCTGTTATTTTGAGAGGCCTATTTTGAAGTCAAAAAATAAGTGAAACATACAAAATAAGCAAATTAACTGGATTTGCTGGAAAAAGAAATAAATGTTAGTGATAGACTCTCTCTGCCCTGCCATGGTCACAGTGGCACAAGTAATAACTAGAATGTGTCGGCTCATGTAAATTACAAGTCCAGTCATGGGGCCAACTTCAGGGCAGACTAGATCCAGCAACTTGGAATCACCAGGGACCCAGCTGAAGGTGTGCACTACCATAAAGCTGGCTCCCCATGTGTTTGCTGGAAGACTGCCGACAGCACCTGGAGCCGCAGGCTTCCTCATTCAGAAGGAAGAATGAGCGTCTCTTCACCAGTCACAAGACTAAAGTACTGAGCTGCGTTGTAATTAGACCAGCCCCTATCCTGAGCCTCGCTGAAATCACTCACAGGTAAAGGGGGTGGAATTATGCCCTATAAAAAGTCCTCCCCAAGAGCTGGAGCGGATGTCAGTCAACCCTCCCCCAAATCCCACAGCAGGCACACGATGGAACGGGTGGGAGTGACGGTGGCGAAGCGGCCCATCCATAGTGTTCAATATGACAATCAATCATTACTACTCAAAGGGTGGTTTTACGTTTGAAGCGCGTCTGGGAGATGTGGGTCTAGACTATCAGTTCGTGGTGCTTTGTCTCCCACGACCACTTCAGATGCTGTTCGGAGACCAACTCATGTGACTCCCATCTGGAAAAAAAGTTCTGAGAGCTACAGAACCAGTATTTGTATATATAGGAACTTACCTTAAGGAAATAAGAAAAAATTTGAGTATAAGTATGTTCACCATAGAGTTGTTTACACTAGTGAAAAATGCAAACAATTTAGATGTCCAACCATGAGACTGATTAAATACAGTACATGCATACTGAAGAATAATACCGTTGTTATAGGTATAAATTGATGTTCACAACATGTTTATGAGGAGAGGATTACAAACAGTATATTTTAATAGTTCCATTTTTGTGGGGGAAATTTTAGAGCGTCTATATAGCTTTTACACGAGAAACAATCTTTGGAAGGACACACACGTAAGTGTGACAGCGGTTATGTCTGGGTGGTAGAATTAGTTACTTTTCATTTTATTTGACTCACCTGGCTCATGTATTAATGGTAAAGTTAGCAGGCAGCAACTTCTCCTTTTGTCCTCTAAGCATGTGGAATGTTTAGGCTGTCTATCTCTAGTTTTCTCCCTTTCCTCACCTCCACATTTTCAGATGAAGAAGCTGGCCCATCTAATCAGGCTTTGTTTCTTAGAGATCACCGGATGTCACACTGCCAGTCTGCAGGGCTACTATAAGCAACACAGTAGTGTGAGAATCTTGCAACACAGTAGTGTGAGAATCTTGTGACTGTCCAGCTAATGGGATAAAACTCACCCCTCAGATCTCTGCGATCTGCTTGCTTATTTTTGGTGCTTTTTTCCCCCTCAGTCTTGCTGAGTTAACATTTATACTAAGTCACTTGAAATCAAATAGTAGAGTTCTTATCTTCACTTTTTTGCAGTGACCTTCTAGCTAACCCTCAAGTAATTTAACCCATGTCCTAATGTTCCAATTAAAACCGCATCAAGTAAGTCAAATTGGATTTTCCTTTGCATTTTTTTAGGCTTTTCTTCCTTGGGGAGCTCTAAGTGTATTAGCGTCTTACTGTCAGGCAGCACAGTTGGGTTTGGAGGCGTAAGTGGCCATCTCCATTCACCCGGTCCGTATTTAGGAGCAGCTTCTACTTGGAGGGTGGAGAACGGTGTTAGCCTGGGCGCCTGCTTCCCAGGCTTGTAGGAGGAGGAATGAGGCCATGCATACTGCAACTGGTTGTCTCTGATATCACCATGTGCAAGACACAGGCTCTGGGAGCCAGTGAACGTTCACGATGATGTCCACAGGCCCCTGCCATCAACGAGTTTCTAATCTACACAGGGGAAACAAGCACAAAGAGTTGTTCTAATGCAGGACATGATTTAAGTACCTGAAAAGAAGTAGAAATGAAAAGACACACAAACACACACCTATTTTTATTTCACTGGTAAGAGACGTACTGTTCCACTGGAGACACCAACAAGGACATCATGAAGGAGGTGGTATCAGACAAGCACCTTTTTATAGGCTGTGATTTTATATTTAAAAATTAAATATCTTGTTTTATTGTGCTTTGTAGATATTGTGGTTTGTTTTACAAATTGAAGGTCTGTGGCATCCCTGTGTTATGAGATGATGTTTTAGCATTTTTTAGTAATAAAGTATTTTTAAATTCAGGTATGTGGATTTTTTTTTTTAGACAATGCACACTTAACAGACTACAGTGTGGTATAAATGCAACTTTTAGATGCCCTGGGAAACCAAAAAATTCATGCGACTCCCTTCACTGAGATACTCAATTTATCACGGTGGTCTGGAACCAAACCCACAATATTTCTCTGATGTCTGCCTATAGTCAAGCTTCTCCCAGATGCCTAGTATTTTATAAATTGCTTCAAAAAGGGCAGAAATCAACTTAAGTGTTTTTCTTAAAATAACCTTGAAAGCTGAATTATTCTAAGTTTAAAGACTTCCAGATAAGGCTGCCGATCTCGCTCACACAGCACATCCCAACATTTAAACCCTCCTGTTGGCTCTGAATTCCTCCCAGTATTGTTTAGGTCTGTCTTCCTTTTTTCAGTCCTTCTGAGAAAGAGAAAAAAGCAAGTCCTCTCCATATCTTAGGCATGCTTACTGTTAGGGAATGAATTGTGTCTCCCCAAATCTGCATGTTGAAGTCCTAACCCCCAGTAGCTCAGAGGGCGACTGTATTCAGAGACAGGGCCTTTAAAAAGGAGATGACAAGTAAAATGAGGCCATTAGGGTGGGCCCTAATCCAATCTGACTAGTATCCTTATACAAAGAGGAAATTTGGACACAGAGAGACACCAGGAATACACACACATAGAAGAAAGACCATGTGAGGACACAGTGAGGTGCCATCTGCAAGCCAGGAAGAGAGATCTCACCAGGAAATGAATCAGCAGACACCTTGATCTTGGACTTCCAGGCTCCTGAACTGTGAGAAAGTTAATTATTGTTGTTTAAGCCACCCAGTCTGTGACTTTTTGTTATGGCAGCCCTAGCAAATGAATACACCTACCACCTGAAAACCTCTAGAAAATTCCATGTTTTCATCAACTTTTTCCTAAGCACCTACAATACATAAGAAAGACATGAGAGTGTAAGAAGTGGGTACTGACCTGAAGAAACTGAAACCTTTCGGGGAAACAGAATCTGTCAATATAATCACAGAATAATACATGAAAAGTGCCTCAAATGTGGCGCAGAATAGCAAGGGGTTTGGAGAGGAAGGTACTGGCTGCTATCAGGGACTCATGTGAGGCTTCCCAGGAGAGAGTGGGACTTGGGCCAGGGCCTAAAGGCTCCATAAGACTTTAACAGACGGCTGTATGGAGGGAAATGTTCCAAACAGAAAGAAGAGAATAGGATGAAAAGATTGGGGCACACTGGAGAGATAAATTAGTCTAACTATCAGACTAAATGTAGGGAAAAAAACTGAAATCCGATCATCCAGGGCCTACAAAGTAACTTTGTATTTCATTACATTTTATAATATAAACAAGAAGTAGAATGAAATTTAGCTGTAGTTATTTAAGAAAAATGTCCTTTTAAAAAGCTTAGAAAGTTTTATCTGTCAAATTTCAGGAATTTTCTTCTATTGCTATTTTGAGTAAGTATCTTAATGTTCAGATAGGCAGATTTCTAATTAGAACAAATGACTTCATCTCCCATCACACTTTACCTCCCAGAGACATTTTTACATTCTATTAGTTTATCCTCTGAGAAAAGAAAGGGATTAAGTCCTTAAAATTAGTATTAATTGAACAAAAAAAACCAGAACCATCAAATTTCCTATTTTTAACTCTCTAAGGAGGTAATGAAGTTTTTAAGTACAGAATTCCTGATTATAAGTAATACCCTATTTGCTCAATACTAAGATGGACATTTTTTTCACATTTCAATATTTCTGAAAAAGAGACATCTAAAATTTAATATATACAATTAATGAGATAAAGGTGTTTTCTCCCTGAAAAGCTATGATTACATCGAAAATGCATTTTACAACTGATGGTATCTTAAAACTAAGAAAATATGGTGATGATAAAAACCATTGGCCATCAGGACCCAATTCTTCAGCAGTCATGGTCCCGCAGCTGTCTGAGTTTCGGAGGACATTTCAACAGATTTTAACCATGGTATTGTGGACACCATGAAAGTCAGGCAATGTCCACATCTATGCCTGAATCAGAGAGGGGAACTCTCACAATGATTGTACAAGGTTCATATCTCATCCAATCACATCAAAATCTGCCCCTCCTATCACCACAGGAACCCATGTTAAAGAGGGGGCAAGAGAAGAGTTTTCTGATGCTTGTTAAGTCCAGGAGCTTAGCTCATTTTTTGATATAGCCTGATCTACCAGGACCACACTGATCAGGGCCACATGTGCATATTCCACATCAGGCAACAAACCATCCTAACTTAAATACCGGGTGGAATTTAAATACCAGATGGAGTGCAGTTCTTCTACCTTTACTCTCAGGGTTCTAGCTAAGCCCAAGCAGAGATGCCTCCAAACCTGCTCTAAAGCAGTCATTTGGGAAAGAGAGAAGAGTCATTGTGCAAATGCAAGCCATTCTAAACTACTAAGTCTTAAGGAGACGATGAACTGTTTGTTCAAACTACTCCCTTCCATGCTACAATACCTGACCACCCGGTGATTACCATTAGTGCTCGTAGCCATCTTCATTTGTTAACATTTCTCACGGGTGGCAGGAGAGCTGAGAGCCAGGGGCATGTGCCTCATTTAATTTCACCACAAACAAACCTGAGGTCTAACTATTATTGTCCCCATTATAATAACGAAGAAACAGTAGCTTCTAGAGAATGAATGACCTGGCTAAGGACATACAACCAGAAAGTGTTAGAATAGGAATGAGGACCACCAAAATGATCACCAAAATATCCTGCCTTCTGCTACTACTTGTACAAAGACAGAAACATACTGCCTAGGTTAAAAGACACTAAGATGACAGAGCACGTCATAATTCTAAAAACCTCGCTCATTCAACAAACATTTAGGTGATTCTATATCATCAAAGGAAAACTGCAAAAAGTATTTGAAAAATAAATATTTAATAATGTAACCATAATCATAATCTTTATATCTTTAGACTGCCTTTGTCAAAATTCTTTCCATCATCTTCAGAGTCTGTCTAAAAAAAAAATTAAACATTGTATTTCTCTTTACAAGTGGGGTTTAAGCCATTGTACAATACTTTAATATTTAAAACATCGAACTTAACATACTCTTATGTTCAATGTAAACAAAACCTCAGGTTTTCATTCTCATTTTCTTCTTTCTTCTAGCAAAAGGACGCTTTATGCCCATTTTTCAGATAAAAGAGGCTAAAATAATATGACTGGAAGAGATTTAAAGAGAGAAAAAAGGCACTGAGAGCTGGCAAACCAGCTAAGGATGAAACAACTCCCCAGGTCTCCAGAGGGGCTGCTGGGGGTGAGGAGGTCTATAAACCACCTGCCTACTTTCAAGCTTAGAGAGGTGCATACCTTTGAAAGCAACAGAATTTAAGTCCAGTGAGGCACTTTCAGAAAATGGCATCAAATAAATCTATAAATCTTTCTTATTCGCAAGCCACTGGACATTTAAGAGCACAGATATTGATGAGCTCTTTCTCTTCTTTTCTTCTTCCCTGTAACAGTTGTATGATTCATGGACTGTCCTTTAGTGGTCTCCATTTTCATCTTATTGCTCTTTCTTTGCTTCTGTTTTCTGACAGCTCTGAAAAACAAGGTGCTAAATTATTTTGTAGAATGAGCACAGTGAATTATGTAATTATGTTGAAGTTTAATTAACTAGCTAACCAAATAAGAAAACAGAAGGGGAAGAATTTACTGTATTATAAGCATAAATCCTCAGAATCCTAACCATAATAACAAGGAGATAGAGTCCTGACCAAGCAAAATGTTTGAGAAAAGAAATTTCTTTGAAACATGGTGACTACAAATTTAGAACAATCTATTCAGGACAAACACGCCACAGAAGTAAATAGTCAGGCCAATGAGTTGGGAGGTTTTTTGGTTGGTTTTTCTTTCTTTCTTTTTTTTTTTTTTTGGTACATCTGTACTGCTCAACTCAGCACTTCAATCTCCAAATCCCTGAATTACATTTTTCAGAAAAAAGACCAACACACTGGCAGTTAGCAGTGGTAGAAAAATGAAATAGCACAATGGAAAAAACTGAAAAGACTTAAAGAGGCCCATCTTATAGTCCTACAGCTAATTTTCCTTTCCTCAGTAGATCTAAAAGTCCTGACAAGTGCCATACAAGATGCCAACATTTTGTGGTCTCTTCTTGAAGACTAGCTTCAAAATGAACAAGGTGAAGCCACTATGTAGAACAGTATGGAGGTTCCTTAAAAAACTAAAAATAGAACTACCATACGACCCAGCAATCCCACTACTGGGCATATACCCTGAGAAAACCATAATTCAAAAAGATACATGTACCACAATGTTTACTGCAACACTGTTTACAATAGCCAGGACATGGAAGCAACCTAAATGTCCATCGACAGATGAATGGATAAAGAAGATGTGACACATATATACAGTGGAATATTACTCAGCCATAAAAAGGAATGAAATTGAGTTATTTGGAATGAGGGGGATGGACCTAGAGTCTGTCAGAGTGAAGTAAGTCAGAAAGAGGAAAACAAATACTGTATGCTAACACACATATATAGAATCTAAAAAAAAACAGTACTGATGAAGCTAGTGGCAGGGCAGGAATAAAGATGCAGATGTAGAGAATGGACTTGAGGACACAGGGTGGGAAGGGGAAGCTGGGATGAAGTGAGAGAATAGCACTAACATACATACACTACCAAATGTAAAACGGATAACTAGTGGGAAGCTGCTGCATAGCACAGGGAGATCAGCTCGGTGCTTTGTGATGACCTAGAGGGATGGGATAGGGAGGGTGGGAGGGAGGCTCAAGAGGGAGGGGATATGCGGATATATGTATATGTATAGCTGATTCACTTTGTCGTACAGCAGAAACTAACATAACGTTGTAAAGCAATTATACTCTAATAAAGATATTTTTTTAAAAAATGAACAAGTTGAAACTCACTCTCTAAAAAACATTAAATCACACCAGGAAAAAAAAACACCCAGATCGGGCTTCCCTGGTGGCGCAGTGGTTGAGAGTCCACCTGCCGATGCGGGGGACACGGGTTCATGCCCCGGTCCGGGAAGATCCCACGTGCCGTGGAGTGGCTGGGCCCGTGGGCCATGGCTGCTGAGCCTGCGCTTCTGGAGCCTGTGCTCCGCAATGGGAGAGGCCACAACAGTGAGAGGCCTGCATACCGCAAAACAAACAAAACAAAACAAACGAAACAAACAAACAAACAAAACCACCCAGATCCTTTGTTTCAGGTGATCTCTGAACTACATTACAGGCAATCTATAGCTGAGGAAGATTACTGCTCTATCCATTCACTTTCTCCAAGCTAGCAGAATCATGCCATTTATCATATCATGAACGAAGGGATGGGCTGGGGCTGCCAGTAATGGCAAACCTGGGCATTTCCATGGCTTCCCAGCAATATCAATTGTTAGATTCACTTCTCCTAAACCACCACGAGTCCTAGGGAAATGCTCCTTCTTGATCTTCCCAGAACCAAAACCTGGGAAAGGAGCTTCATAAACAGTATATAATCTCCTATATTACTACCAAACTCAGCCTCTCCTTTTGTTCATTCCATATACATGTTAAGTGTTGGGAATACAAAAATGAATGGACAAAGTCTTTGACTTCAAGGAGCTGGGAGACTGAGCCAAGGCAGATGTCACCCTTCCCTTTCCTTCCCCCCCCCATTTTTTTTAGGGGAAGAAACAGAGGCTATGAAATCATCCATGAGAAAGTGGCAGAACTAGTTTGATTCAGGAAATTGTGTTCTTAATTACCTTGATACTACATACTCTACTATAAATTATTCAGGTATGTAAAATGCTAAGCATACAGTAATTAATAAATAAATATTAGCTATTATTAGTAGCTCCACATGACTACTACTCAGAATTTTGCTTGGCAATTTTATATTTTTCCATGTTTAGAATTTTCACCATGGACTGGGGTATCCTATAAGTTCAAAATAAAACAGTCATCTTTATACTCTTTAGTGCATGTTACATAAATCTCCTTTCCCTCCAGCCATTTTTTAGAAGTAGGATAATGTCCTGATAAATGATGATTTAGCAAATTTTTTCTTTTTCTTTTTTGCGGTACGCGGGCCTCTCGCTGCTGTGGCCTCTCCCGTTGCGGAGCACAGGCTCCGGACGTGCAGGCTCAGCGGCCATGGCTCACGGGTCCAGCCGCTCCGCGGCATGTGGGATCTTCCCGGACCGGGTCACGAACCCGTGTCCCCCGCATCGGCAGGCGGACTCTCAACCACTGCGCCACCAGGGAAGCCCAGATTTAGAAAATTTAATGAAGTATAATCTCTTGATGGCAAAGTCAATGAAGCTATGCATGTCTGTATACAAAATTTAAACAAATTTTCTTTGGTTTGTCCACTCAGAAGAAGAACTAAACGTGAACCAGATTTCACTAGAAGATACAGTAAACAAAAACAGAAAGAAAATGTTCATTTGTAATATGAATAAACAAAACTTTCCAGAGATAAAGTCTCTCAACAGTGATAAACTGAGTATAATAAACTGATTGTTTCATTTTGCCTTAAAATTAAATTGACCTAGTATTTGTCCTCTAAATTATAGGTATTTATGTAACTGATAAAATGAGCTCTAACCACAAGAGGGAGCCAGCATCATTCCAGATCACAACCACAGGAAAATTAATACCAAGGAAAACCAAATTAACATGACAACTATAAAACATATAAGATGAAAAGATCTTTTATGCCATATATGCTAAAAAAGCTATTAAAATTATTTTTTACTATTATAAAGAAAAAATTTTGCATTGTCAATTTCATTGTAAAATTTTTTTGAAAGCAGTATCTGAAGATCACGGTTCACAGTTTAGGAGTCTTCTCTGAGAGAAGAAAGTGGTACTATTTAATAACTATCAGGTATACCACATCCTAAGGAATTTGGTCTTGAATTAAAATTGATAAAATCAAAAAAAAATAAAATAAAATAAAATTGATAAAATCTAGTACTAAGAGATACTACATGATTTCCCTCAATGAAAACAACATATTACTATCAAATAGACTAGTCAAGGCTATTTAAGAACCAATAAAGAGCCTACACTGTATTACCAAAATGCAAATTCAGTTTCCACGTGTCATAAGATCACAGAATCAAAGGCTGAGCATGTTGTTTGCAAGGAGAATTACATTGTAATAGTGCAACAGCCCCAGATCGATCCTTTATTAGGTTGTATTCTATTCTTAAAGCTTTATAAAAAAATATTTTATAAGACTCTTCAATACACCTCTTTAATTAATTTTTAAAATTCCACTTCTACCCTAGATTACTTAGTGGAAATAATTATTTAAAGTAAATTTGATAAAAAGTAATGGAAAAGGTAGTTTAAATACTAGGCAGAATTCAAGTGGCTGGGCTTTAACGGAAAAAATGATTTCTACTGACCAAAAAAAAAACAAATGGAAAAGAATTCTAATACAATCACAAGTAGCTACTAAACCATCAGATACTTCTAATAATAATAGATTTTTTTTCATCACAAGTCATATGATAGCTCAAAATTTTTATCCTGATCTCAAAGGTCATATAATGTTAGACTTGGCTATCTGGTTTTCACATCAGTAAAACAAGAGGACTCAATAGCTATAATCCCTTCAGTTTAAAAGGAAAAAAGTGTAACATTCAAGTTAGCCCAGTTGAAATACCAATAGTTTTTCTAAATATACTATTGTCATTGGTATAACTTTGCTCTGAATTACACAGCTATATTACACAAATATATAGGAAGTGAGTCACTTTCTACCTTATATTTTGGTTATTTTCATGCCTTACCTGTAAAATTTTAAGCTCTTTGACTCACCTTCATATCCTCCCTCTCCCCATCTATGCAAACAATACCTAACAGTGAAAGCAACAATTAATTTAGCATTTAGCATTTCTGGATCCTCTGATTATTGTGTACTTCGGTGGATTGCTCTGTACAAATATACAAGGAAAATTTTTTCTTGTAAATAAAAGAATTCAACTAACTTGTTAACTTTCTTAGATGTAAAGATGTTAGGACAAGTACTCCGTTTATGATCTAATTCACCACAAATAAAGCAGCCATCTTTAGGGCCGTTGCAAGAATGATCTGGAAGAGCACAGTGATTGCAAATGTTACAGTGGATCCAGGCTGTAAAATAAAAATTAGGTATTAGAAGAGGTTCATTTAATATAATTTTTCATTTGATTAACCTTTATAAGGAAGCGTGAATAGTGTTTACTTCAAATATTGTGATTGCTTTGCATAGCTAATTATAATTTGGCTAAAGAGGCCAAGGTTAAGAGGTTGGAATTCCATGTAAACCAGCTAACTTCTTTCTGATACATGGCAACAAATTCAGCCCTTCTGCCCTGAGTCATGAGCTTAGAGCCACTGACAAAATGGGGGCTGGCTGAGTGATACAAAACCCTGTTAAAACAAGCCAAAGCAAATGCAACACTGAAACAGGGTTAAAGTCATGTCTCTCTTTGAAGGAGAGAACGTACATTTTGGCAAGTGTAAAAATTAAAAAGCAAGTAAATTAAGGCAAGTCTCTATTATTTTTTTCTTTTGTAAATACAGTTAAATAAAAACCCTATTTAGATGAAGAAAAAGTCAAATATTTTCAGAAGATCTCAAACACTTAAGTCTGAATACTTACAAGGCTTTACACACTTTTTGCAGAGAAAGCAATGATTCCATTTCCTGCCATCCTACAAAAACAATTTTTAAATTATGTTTAACTTGTCACTAAAAATCAAATTTCCACAATTAAAAATTAAAATGTCTTATTAAAATCTGTGTAAATTATTCATTCCTTATTTCTCACTTTCCTGGGCTTTACTATTAAATACTTTGATTTTAATTTATGCATTTCTCTACTCAACTCAAACGCCTCCTTGATGGGCCCCAATTTCCTTAACTCTAAAACTGGAGGATTTATCTAAATGATCTTGAAAGTCCACTCCAGATCGAGCAACCCAATCTGCATAAAGAAGGACTCAATGAAAATTTCAAGAGAATTAATGATTCATAGTTTTTATGTGTCTAGCTGGTATAATCCTTAATAACATTCATATTTGAGAACTTAATGTAATTTACAAGGATAGAGATTACTATTTGAGTAATTTAAAAAACTGTGAAATAAAACATACCTAAAAAAGTACATGAGATGCATATGTCCAGTTTAATGAGTATTATAAAGTGAACACTGATGAACCCAACAAGTCAAGAGAAAATACCATCAGTACTCTAGACACTTCCCCACATGCCCCTTCCCAACCCAGCATTCCTCCTTCCCCACTGAGAAACACCTATCTTGGTTTTTGTGATGGTCACTTCCTTGCTTTTGTTTATTTTTTTCCAGTTACGTGTGCATCTCTAAATAATAAAATTTTGTTTTCCTCATTTTGTACTTTGTATGATCTGAGCATAATTTTTTTTAATGAAGAATACAGATAATTTCTAAACTAATTGGAAATATAAAATCAGATGTGTTACCATAGTTAAAAACCAGTATAACCAGTAATATAATTATAAAGTTATAAAAAATGTACTTTCCAATAGTTATAAAAATATAGCCTTTCGGGCTTCCCTGGTGGCGCAGTGGTTGAGAGTCCGCCTGCCAATGCAGGGGACGCGGGTTCGTGCCCCGGTCCGGGAGGATCCCACATGCCGCGGAGCGGCTGGGCCCGTGGGCCATGGCCGCTGAGCCTGCGCGTCCAGAGCCTGTGCTCCGCAGCGGGAGAGGCCACAACAGTGAGAGGCCCGCGTACCGCAAAAAAAAAAAAAAAAAAAAAAAAAAAATATAGCCTTTCCTCTGGCGAATAATATGTGCGTATCAGGCAACTAAACTTCACATGTTCTTTCTGACTGGATTTAGTTAAAATAACCGAGTAACCTAAAGGTGATCCCACCTTCCTAAAAAAATAACTAGGAGGTATGTCCCCTGTAGTCCTTCCTCATCTGTAAAAAGCCCTGTCTACTAGTGCTGTGAGGAGTAAATACACAGCACATGTTATCAATTATTGCTTCATCAGAACAGTGATGGTATCTAATAGTTCAATTCCTTATTCGAAACACCTTAATTTTGCCCTCAACAAAATTTAGCCCTTATTTATTAGTGCCTTATTTGAAACACTAATAATTTTAGCAGTCATACAGTACCATATAAAAATAACTCAAATAGTTGTTAATGATGATGAAGGCAACTAAGTATTTTAAAAGCCTGCCATACTTTATAATTAGAGAAAAAATATTATATTAAATTATAATTAATAAATAATAATACATTAATACAAATTAAAATATTAACAAAATAACATTAAACAAATGTAATGAAACTAGTAACCTAAAATAAAACTACTATGTTTGAGTAAAAACACATTCTAAAGAAAACTGTACCTTGGATGTGCAAGAATTACAGTGTTCACAGTGCTGATTCTCTAGAGAAACATATCGTTGACACAGAGGGCAAAATCTAAGGAGAAAAGAAAAGACTCGAAGAAATCAGCTGCATATACTTATTGAGATTCACAAGGTAGATAAAAGTTCACAAGGCATTTGTTACAAAAATTCGGTATAATTCAAATTAAATTCAATATAACATCATAGGCCAAATTTAAAAGTAATAAAAGAACTACATGAGTCAGTATGAAAGGCATTTGGTGTTAGATATATGGAACTTTATTTTCAGTGACTTGTGTACTTCAAGGTCTCTCTTACCTGTACCCTTCTTCAATAGGAAGGATTATTTTGTTGGGTGGGATATTGGTGAAAATACGCACAGGAGACTGTTTCCGTCCTGTCTTTCCATGTTTATAAAGTGCATGATTATCATAATCTACCTAGAAAGTTTAAAAAAATTAAAAAGGAAAAATTTCTCAAATGAGTCAACATTCGTTAAGATTCTTTAACCAATAAATGAACAAACTGATGCCAAGGTACAAATTAAATCAGAGTATTTAATAAGAAGTTCTCAAAAGCAGAGTTTACTTATTAATCAACAGCCTCAGAGGGGCCTCTATGAGAGTAAAATTTCATTATAAAAAAAGTAAAATTTGTTATGACACATTCATGTTACGTAGGATTCAAAAAACAACTCTAATCTTTTATCCAATGCAATAGACTTTGCAGGAAAGGCTTTTATATAATTAAGACTTTAGCTTTGGTCATTAAAACATTCCACCTTTGATGATCTGTGCCAGCTTGTATAGGGCTTTTCATTTTTTGCCTGTGAAATTCACTGCATGCCGGTTTTCAATTCCCCAAGGCTCAGTGGAGCCTCAGTGTGGCCCTCCACCATCACTCTCTGACACAGCCAACCCAGCATTCCTCCTTCCCCACTGAGAAACACTTATCTTGGTTTTTGTGATGGTCACTTCCTTGTGGGGGCCAGGCAGTGGCTCTGCCACTCACTTTTTATGTGACCTCAGGCAAGTCTGCATCATTTTCATCTGGAAAAGGAGGTTACTGATACTTACCTTAGAGTTGTTATGAAAGTTAAATGAGACAATGTATGTAAAACACTGAATTCAGGACCCGGCAAATGGTAGAGACAGATAGAAGGATGGAGTGCAGAGGGAAATCTATAACTATAGTTGTTTTCCCCACAATGACTATTTCGAATGTTTACCTCTCTCCTCAAGATCCCTAACTCAACTTTCCATTTCTGCAGATTATCTGGAAAGTAAACTGAGGCCAACAAGCATGATTTCTATTAGCTTCTTGCTCCCGTCTCCTCCTCCACCCTATCATCCATACACATTCTCAATTTGGTTTTAAACCTGCCATGAATCCACCTGGCCACTAAGTCCATCCATCTTCAGATCAGTAATTCTCAAAGTTTGGTGTCTGGATCAGCAACATCAGCATCACCTGGGACCTTGTTAGAAATGCAAATTCTTGCCCCACCTAGGACCTAATAATACAGAAACTCTGGAGGTGGGACCCTGCAATCTGTTATTTTTAACAAGCCCTCCTGGCACACTAAAGTTTGAGAGCCACTGCTTTACATGACCCACAAGAATACCATGGGATTTTTATAAGGTTAATACAGGTAGATTGCAACTTTCAAGTAAGTTGTAATAAATTCTTTAGATTCTAAATAAGGTTACACTTAAGAATTTACAACAGAACTGACTTGCAAAGTAGCTATTTAATGAGAGAATTACAAAAATGTAAGGAATCGGTGACAATGGAAAGAGAGGCCTTTAATGGGAGGGAGATTCCTAAGCTCTCTCCATGGCTATGCCAATGCCTGCCAGATTTACAGGTGAACAAATTTAGGAAGACTGATTAACAAGCTTCAGCAGTGGGAAAAAAATAAGTACAGGATGAGGAGACTCAGCTAAATGAGAGACAGTGGGGGAAAAGAAAAGCCCTAGGGCATTCGGCATGTGAGCACGCACAGTCCAACGTGGGGAGTCCACAGTCTATCACAAAGGTGTAAGACTGGTGTGGGCTCACAGCCGGCTTACACAGAACTTGTAATATCGTAACAAGGAAGGGAGATGAAGTTAGATCACATTTGAAGCCCTCCATTCAGCTGCTACATTTTAAGAGAGACATCATTAATAAAGCCAGTTCATTTCTATTGAAAGTAATGGGAATAAATAGGGCTTATAGTTTAACAGGTTGGGGGTGTTTATTCAGAAAAGAGAAGACTGGGAGGATCTGATAGCTATGTTATAACTGAAGGGGTGTCATGTGGAATAGAAATTAGACTTATCCTTTATTGCTTCGGAAAACAGAAGTAGGACCAATGGTTAGAAGTTAATAGGGAGCATATTTTATCTCCATATGAGAAAATTTTCTAACGATTAGAGCTATTAAATAAATTGAGTTGCCTTGTAAGGCTGTAGGACTTTGCTCAGGGAAAGCATTCAAGTGAGACTAGATGACTGCTTGTCATGAATTTAGTGGAAAGGATTATTACATTGGGAAGTCAGCCTACGTTAAGGCTATGCATCTTTACAACTTTAAAATTCTATGAATATACGTTACCTATTAGAGGCTAAGATACAAAAGTAGATTTTACTTCAAAATCACCGTAAAATAGTACCTTAAGTAGTTTTCTTTTAAAATGATTTAAATTCATAATTTTTCCCTAATGCACCTTCTCTATGTATTCAGTAAATATATGGTACCATATTAAATTCAACGAAGATATTTTGAACATTTATGAGTGTCATAAGAAAAAAAATTCTTCCCAAGAGAATCTTATGAAGATTTTCAAATGCTGGAAAAGAGTATCTCAGAAAGATTTTTAGTAAATGGAATAGTCCATGCAATATAATAGATAGCAGATGGAAGAGAGGGGAAAAAAAAGAATTTCTTTATGGTTACCTAAGGAGTCAGAGAATGTGTGCGTCAGGGAGCTGGTTGATTACTTGATTTTGCATAACCTAATTGAGATTATTATTATTTTTAAATGTGGGTTTGTTGTGCTAATTAACTATAAACATATGGTATGTAAAATGCATGCTGCTAGGGTAAATTAATGTACCTCTAACATACATCCATATTTCATAGCTTCATCCACACAAATAAACCTCCTATGGAAGTGCTGTAAAGCAAACACAATTTTGCAAATTGCGTATCACTAGTGGTAGAGCTGATACACCATTTTCCCATCATTATCCCTGACATTTCACTCACAATGATGATGAGAGGCATTTTTGAATAGAAAATTTCTCTCATGGAACTGATTAATGTGATGAAGTACTGTATAGAAATGAGGGAAAGCACAAAATCTCTGCAATTCCTAACTTTTAATTTTATCTATACACAAATTTCTTCTGCAACATGAGACTGAAACTAGTTATACGGAAAACAAGACATTCAAGTCGACAAACATTTATTATTCTGCACCTACTATGCTCCAGGTATCATGCTAGGAAACAAAGCTTAAATAAAACAGAGTACATGTTTGTATTTTCATAAATCCCTAAAGTGTGTTCTGTTTAATTTCAATATATTCAAAAGATTCCAAGTGAACTCTTCAGCTCCATCAATCAACTTCTACCATAGCAATAAGGTTTTTTAGTCACACCATATTCCATGTAACCTCTTATTTTAAATATCATATGTATTACACAGACATACACATACATATATGTGTGTGTGTTATTCCTCATCACTTCAAATCCATTAAATGTTTTATGTTTATTGAATTTTGAGAATTTCACGTGTCACCTTATAATTTACAATCATTTCTGAGAAATTCCTGTCAAAACCTCTTCATTTCTGAACATGAAACCAGACTCGAATAACAAACAGTTTTCTAAACAGGATGTTTTTAAAAAGACAGCTTTAAAAAAAAGCAAAGATCTCTACTTTTAACAATCCAGACAAATGTCCCAGATTAAGCAGAAACAAGAGATCAAAGCATGTTCAAGGTGGAAGGGAAGTGAGAAGATCTAGTTCAGATATGGTAAATACAGGACCTGAATGCCATCACTCCCTGACCCTGACCCTGTGGCAGACATCACTAATCAGTCACGCTACTCTTTGCCACTGAGCCTGGTATTCTCAACAAATTCTCCAGAAAGTCACTACCAATTTATCAGGCTTAAGTCTAAAAGTAAAACTTATCCAGCATCCTTTTTCTGGTTCAGTCATTTTATTTTATAGGTAAGGAAACAGAGACCTGGAAAGATAAAGTGACTTCCCTCAAGATTATATTTAATCTTCTAAAAGGCAGTGCTAAGACTCAAACTTCTTCTGACTCTAAATCAGAATTTCTTTTCATTACCAAATCCTTCCTTTCTAATCTGCCCTTAATAAAGCTCTTGGTTTTCTACGTCTTTGATAGCTATTTTATTCTGTACTCATCAAGTGATTTATCACTGAAGAGTCTACATGATTTATAGTTTATGAAGATTTGCAGCATTTCCGCCTTCCTCTTACCTAAAAAAGTTATTTCCAAAAAAAGAGATTTAGTGATTTTTTTTTTTTTACTGCATTGTGGTTTCGGGGCTTATAATCATCTCAGGCAAAGTCAGAAAGAAGGCCTAATCAAGGTCTATGAGAAAAGACCTGTGAAGGAGGAGAGGAAACTTTCAAATTTTTCATTTGATGAAGGTGGCTAACATAAAAGGAAAAAAATTACCACAAAATGAAGTTAAAGTAACAAAAGAAAAAAAAAAAAAGAATGCAAAAGGCTCAGAAAGGACAATAAGTTCAGAGAGAGTTTCAAAAAAAAAAATAGTAGAAAAATCAAAAGTAGAGGTACAACAAACAAAGTTTACATATACCCTAGGAGACCTGGCAAAATCAGTTTCTCCCACTGAGCATGTAATGGGCAGTAGTGTTCTTATATTTAATAGGAATCATGAAAAAATGAAGATTTTTTTTTTTGTTTTATAGGTTTTATTCTAATTCTTCTTCTCAAAGGTTGGCTTTCTCTTTATTGGAAAGACTGCTTTTCACCCTGATACATGTGGCCTAATTAGAACATTTTCCACCAATGCACTGAATCATGATTACTTTCAGTAAGCTTGGACCTTGGAACTAGTTCTTAAAATTAAAACTACAGTATTTCCAAAAGTTCTTTCCTAGTAACACAGGCTGTCTAAACAAATAACTGGTTACTACACATTAATAATCACTCTCATCTGCTTTATTCTGGATCTGCCTTCTTCTGCCTCCTCACCAACTGAAACTCTTGCCCACAGTGAAAACTCATCTCTAAATGTGGATGAAACAGTTTTCTGAGGAACGATGTGTTTTGCAGTTAAAATAATGTGTTTTCTGACATAAAAATTGGAGAAAAGTTTTACCCCCATTCTGGGGCCATCTGAATGATGACTATAGTGATGGTTACGACAATGCTTATAGCAATAACCTTTTTTCTATATTTGCTGTGTGTCAGGGATGAGGCTAAATCTTTTAATGTATTATCTCAAATAATTCTTAAAACCTTATGAAGCAGATATATTATTATTATTCTCATTTAACAGGTAAGATGAGTTTCAGAGAGTTAGATAAAATGTGTAGGACTAGCTAGTAGGTGGCAGAACCAACATTATAACCCAGTTCCTTTTCAACTCCAGAGTTCGTGCCCTTTTTCATTCAAATATTCATTCAACATGTACAGGGCACCTACTATGTGCCAAACATTGTACTAGATGATTATTCACTGTCAAAGGCAGCAGGTGCTCCTGGAAACCAGAAATAGTTTACTTAGTTAACGTCTTTAGGATATGTCAGCTATCTCTGCATTGCAAATGTCCATATTAGAAGCATCCTTCAGATAAGAAACAGAAAACTGGATGCCCTAAAAAGAAAGTAAACCAGCTTTGAGAAGATATATGGTATGGATTTGCCTAAAGCAGAGCTCAAGAAGTCAAGGTTAAAATGACTTGTGCTACACACTTTTGGAAAGGACACTGTTAATATGGTTCAAGAGCCATAAAAAAGTCCATGAAATTTGATAATGTAACTTTTATAATTCTATTTTAGTTTTGGAAATTTATTTTAAGGGAGTTATGGAAAATATGGAAAAATTACATGAATAAAAGATGTTCATGGCAGTGTTATTTATAGTACCTTAAAGGTGGGAGCAACCTCTAAGTCCAAAAAGAAGAGAATGATAACACAGCCTATTGATGGAACAATTTACTTATTAAAAGCATAAGATTATGTAGCTACATTTTAAAATATACACTTATATAAGGCAGAAATGAAGAAAGCAGAATTCATATTCATCTTCTATGATTACAAATACGTAAAAGTGTTTTTTAAAAAGACTGGATGTGAATACAGCTGACCCTTGAACATGGTTTGAACTGCGTGGGTCCACTTATACGTGGATCTTTTTCAATAGTAAATACTGAACCAAAGTTGGTTGGATCCACAGATGTGAAACTGCAGATATGGAGAAACCTCACATACAGAGGGCTGATTATAAGTTATACACCAATTTTCAACTGCACCCATAATCCTCCTGTTGTTCAAGAGTCAACTGGACCTCAAAATTATAATATTTGCTATGTGAGGTAGAATCACAGGTGGGATCTATCCCCTCATTTCTGGTAACACTGTTTCATTATTTCTAAATAATTTTCATAACAGTGTATATCTTCAAGACTAGAAAGGTTAGAACCAAGTGCTATAGGGAATTATACCCATTATCTTGTAATAGCATATAATGGAATATAATCTGCAAAAATACTGAATCACTATGCTGTACACCTGAAACTAACACAATATTGTAAATCAACTATATATATATAAAAAAAGAAACAAGTGCTATCTTGGAACAACTAGTGAAGACGTTTACAGCTCTAGAGCTGAAAAGCCTGAATCAGAGGCTAGTCAACTGCTCAGAAAAATCAAATAGAAAAATGTCATTACAAAAGTGGAAGCAGTGCCCGCTTGGTGACCACACATAGTGATGGCGACAACAGGGTTAACCTCAGAACCCAAGGAAATGAATCCAGGAGAGTGGACATTGAAACAGAAGGAGTTGAAGGACAAGGATGCAAAGGAGGAGGTCCAGTCAGTCTGCCCTGAATCAGCACACCCACACCTCAGCATCTCTGCTTCTCTGACACGCCACAACCTTGGGCACACCCCTCATTAGAGATCCTGGCATCCTCTGAGCAGCAAAGTTAAGTGTACATGGCGTTCCACCCACCAGAAAAAGCACTTTACTTCTCTACAACCTCCAAATGGAGAAAACCCATGTTCACAGTGATGACCCTGGGGTGCTGCACAATCTTCTGGTGATGCTGAAAGATCAGATCGTTTGGTCTAAACCTGGCTACAGCTCAGAGTCACCCGGGAAACTTGGTAAAATATTTTTTCTTAGGGCTTTACCCTCTGATTTTGGTTTAGTAGGTTTATTTTGGTACCTAAGAATCTATATTTTTAGTAAGCACCCTAGAGATTACAGACATTTAGGAACTACTGCACTAAGTGACATATGATGTAGTTTTAGTGTTTCATGCAGCTTATAGTGTTTGCATTTACTAAAACCGATGAATCATCTTACCAGAATATTTATTTAAGCAGAATATCCATTCCCCAACCATGTCAGAAAACAGAATATTTGCTATACCTGGTAATCCAGCATGCAGAAGCTTGGGAAAAACTGACAAATTCGGGATTCAAAAAAATAGGGAAAAATCCAGAATATGGGTAGTTCTTTGTGACTGTTATCTAATGGATCACAAAAAAAGAGAAAAGAAAATAAGAAACTGATATTAAAGAAAAAAATAAAGTAGAAAGCTGTTACTGAAAATATATGGTATTGGGAGAAATTGTAATCCTTCAATACATTTAAATCATACAAACGAAGAGATGATTTACCAGGGTACCATTTACAACTTGACCTTTCCCAAAAGTCAATGGAAACATTCTTTTATATCTAAACACAGCTATACATGGTATGTAAAAGTTATCTTTACATGCATATCACTATAGTCCAGGTAAAGGCAAAGATATTACAAAAAAAGTGGGAGATAAAAAATGAGCATCACTTTGAAGCACAAAGGTGGTTGTGATATGGTAGAAGGAAACCTGGACCAAAATGCAGAAGGCCTTAGGTCTGAATCTTAGCTCTGCCATAACTCACTATGCCAGCTTTCAGGGTGAATCCATCTTTTCTGAATCATGCAAGATTCTTATGAACAATTTTATCCAAATTAATTTTTATGAGAGACAGGGGACATAGCTATTAATTACAGAGCACCTGATACAGGCTAGTACAATGCTAGGTGCTTTCTGTATGTTATCTCCTTAAATAACCCCTGGAGTTAGGTGTTAATATAGTAATCTCATTTCACAGATGCGGAGACTGAAGCTGCAAAATTTAAGCAATTTGTTCAAATTCATGCAGCTAATAAGCAGCAGAATCGGTTCAAGCTCACAAAGCTTTTTATTGCTTTCCCAACAATAATGACTTTATCCACTCTGATAAGTAGACTTCAGAACCAAAAATAAGTGGAATACTTAGCACTGTGAGTCATGTTTTAAATTTCATTTGCATCCTGTCCCCAAAGCACACTATTTATATAGCACAATTAATGGAGAAGCTTGATCACAAATTCCTGACACTCTTACATTTATCAACTTGCAGGTTGGAAACTGAAAAATGATTATACTGACTAATTAGATAATTACATAAAATACTTTGAAGTCCTAAGCCATTTTAAGCTGAATATCCCCCAGTTATTAACCCACTTCTAAGCTTGGGTATCCATGTGACACTGATAACCACTGTTAGGCGCCTGGACAGCCAACCTTCCCACACAAATCCTGGCACAGTTTAGAGCTGTGGACCAGGGGCTGGGTGCCTTCCTAGAGTTCTGGGCAAGACTTTTGGAATAGGAAATGTAAGGTCTAAGTGGGCAGAGATAAGTGTCTGTCTTGTTCACCCTTCCATTCCCAGCACCTAAACAGTACCTGGTACATAGTGGCCATTCAGGAAATATTTACTGAAGAAATGCCAACAGTTCACTGCTATTCTTCATAATGTCCCCTTATGCCCACCAAAAACAAATACTTTACCTATGAGCCATTTTTAAAACACATGATTAGAATAATACGAAGTGTATCATGACGATAAAGTTATTATCAAATAAGCCTATTTTTAAAAAAAGAAGAGAACGCAAGACATGTATATTTTATCAGTGCTCTGATTCACTGAGCTCTGCTAATATTTGACAGGAAGTATATACATAGATACATGTTTATTTTGCAGTAAGTAATAAATTACACACCTTGGCTTTGACCTTCTTTCCACATAGCAATTAACTTCTTGAATGTAACAGCCAGAGGTTCAACCAAGCCACCAAAAGGAGGATCTGTCACCATAATGACTCCTTCACCTTTATCCTTCTGTAAAAATGTTCTGCATACTTCAAGGGCAGCCTGGAACAAACAGAAATTCATTTCTAAATTAGGACTAAAGGGAGGTACTTCATCCTATTGGGAGGAGAATGCATTAGGCTCAGTCTCACTCTTCGGAGTGAACTTCACCCAACCTGCCACCCCAGAGTCCCTCAGTGACATCCTGAAGCCTCTCTCATTCAGCCCCCGTAAGATTTTATCTTTGGGTTCCTTGGGTTTTTAAAATTGCAAATTCAAACACCATCACTGTCAGAGGACTACACATTCAAATGGTTAAATTAAAAAGCTAAATTTAGTAACCTAAAAGAGAGAAACTCATTACCCATGAGGACTATCTAAAATGCTAAATTCAATTGAACAAACAGAAGCAAGGACTGTGCTAAACACTGGAGACACAAAGACGAATAAGACATATTTTTTCCTGTCTGGTTTGTCCACCACCATAAGTTCAGGTTAATGAGAGCCAAATTACCAGTTAAACATGCACATGTTTTTGAGTGCCAGGTAAATGACAGGCACATTTGAACATGCAAAGTAAATAAATGAAAGCTCACAAATAAAGCTTATCCAGGCCATGAAACCATGCCATTAACACATTTTCCCAGCAAGCTGATGTGTTTTTAGTGATTGCAAAGTTAACATTAAAAACTGTCTAGGATATTTATCACTTCTTTGCTTTGGGAGAAGTCAGTGAGAGACAGACCTGTAATATTAGCTCTAATCTACTGACTTTGTAGTTGCTTTCAAGTACTTATCTATAAAAGCAAATCAACACAGTATACAAAATGGCAGAAGATTTGAAAGCTTAATGGCATTTAAACTTTAATAAACCTATATGTACTTTGTAATAAAATATATATTGCTTTACTACTAAATCAACTTAGAAGACCCAACTGATGAAAGGAAAAAAATCACAACATCCTAATCCCTTTTCTCTAGTAAAGTCTTTATTAACTTCCTCCTGAAAGTCCTACAGCAAAGGATGGTGTCAAGAAGGTTAATCATTTTTCAAGTGCTGCCTGGCACTTCCTTAACCTGCCTACACGAACAAGGACTAAAAGTACAGATGATGTTACTGAAAAACTTCAAATTCCTTAGAGTAAACCAGCTATACTCCAATACAAATTTTAAAATAAATAAATTAATTAAAACCCCTTAGAGTTAAAAGTAGAAAAAAGAAAATCAGTGAACGAGGCCTGAACTCTTAATCAAATTAAAAAAGAAATTAAAGAATATCTTCCCAGGTAAGAATCAATGGTGGGATGTCCCGTCTAGGTTGCTGAGGGTCCTAATGTTGACCACCTACGGGAAACAGACACTTGCTTACGCCACCAAGGTTGACAATAACTTAACTCTGTTCTTCATCTCAGTCATCAATAAAAAAGTGCTCAGCATTTTAAATAGCCACTCTCTGTACACACTTTAACCGCCTTACCAATAAGGCGTATGACATTTTTTATTACCCAAAAGACTATATTATTTGCTATGAAAAAACTCCTGTGCAGAAAACTCCTACTTTTTAATCCCATGAACTGTGAAGAGCTTCTGTGCAGTGGCAGAGGCTTAGATCCTCAAAGGCACATGGTACCTCAAAGGCTTATATGCCTTCACAGACAGACACCTAGTAGACACTTAAATGCTTTGGTGATTGATTAGTAGATGGTAATCGCTACTGAAAACCCTGCCTCCGTAAGTAGGTAGAAAAAGGGGAGACAGTAAAATCATTAAACAATAGTTTTCTGTAGGTCATTCTCTACAGTTGCAGTGCCATTTAGTGGCTGCTCCTAAAATACAGAGAAAGGAGAGCCTGAGCTGGATGACTGTTTTCTTCCGTGAAACAGAACATGGAGCTCAGTCTTGGCAGCTTATTCCAACTGTTATTCTAGAAACTTGTAAGGTAATTCTATAAACTCTCAATAAAAGTTACATAGAATTTCCTAGAAAAGGCTACTTACATGTTACTTTCTTAAGATATATGAAATTGCTAGCCAGCTCTTCGGTATGTAAATGTAATTTTACTCTTGTCTTTATTGTTCAAATTAAAAAGCAAAATCATGGTCTGGTATTAAAAACAAATAAACAAATACCTGACCCACTACTGCAGCATCAAGCAGTAATATGAACTAAGTTCCTTCCTCAGCTGTGTCACCAGTGCTGACAACCCCCCTGAGCTCAAAGCCCCACAGTTTCAAGAGACCACACTGGACACTTGCACGTCGATGTCGTGCCAGCCCCACAAATTCAACATTTCCAAACGTCGCTTCCACACTTCCCTACTCTCTGTTTTGAAGAATGGAAGATGAATCCAGGTCACGGCCCCATGTTTTTTTTTTTTTTTTTTTTTGCGGTACGCGGGCCTCTCACTGTTGTGGCCTCTCTCGTTGCGGAGCACAGGCTCCGGACACGCAGGCTCAGCGGCCATGGCTCACGGGCCCAGCCGCTCCATGGCATGTGGGATCTTCCCGGACCGGGGCACGAACCCGTGTCCCCTGCATCGGCAGGTGGACTCTCAACCACTGTGCCACCAGGGAAGCCCCCCATGTCATCTTTGACTTCACCCCCGGTACACTTATCACCATGTCTTCTTTTTTTTTTCTTTTTTTAATTGAGGTATAACTGATGTATAACGTTATATTAATTTCAGGTGTACACAGAGTAATTACACCAAGTCTTCTGGTTTCCATATGGGAAATGCCTTCAGAATCCACTTCTTTCCTCTCTTTTCCCCACTGTCACTGTCCGAGGTGAGAAGCCCCTCTTCATCTTCTGTCAAGCGGTCTTTCAATTCCTCGTTCTCCTTCATGCTCATCGAATCAGTTCTCAAATTCTAATGCTTATCAACCACACAAGCACTTTGGGAAACAGTGAAGTCTAATTCTAACTGTTACTTACTTCACTACTTGGTTTTCATAGCTTTCACGGCTGAAAAATATGTATCCCCATGCTAAACGGATTCTGATGGAAGGAGTACATCACTGGCTATACTTACTAAATCTCATTTTTCAATAAGTCTCATTTTTTCAATCCCAACCAACAATTTAGAATCTATTTTCATTTCCTGAATGCTTAGTTTTTTAGTCTTGCTTGGTTTTCATTCTATCATTAGCTAGTATCTTAAAGCACAATATATACTTAAAACATGACTCACAATTCTTTAAAAATTGATATATACCCATAACATATATGTATGGATATGCTTCAAGCAGTCTTGATAATTTCAAACATTTTTGACCAACCTCCTGTCAGGTGTGATTACTTGGTTGGTTATAGATTTTATTTTGTAATGGGACTGACAAAGAGCTCAAATTAGGAGTAGAAATACCAGCTCTGCTATGTTGTTTATTCACAATGATGTTATTAACATCATATTGAAAGATTTTTTTAAATCACTCTCCCTTTTTTATAAGGTTATTTTTTTAAGAGTAGTTTTAGGTTTACCCCAAAATTGAGAGGAAGGTACAGCGATATCCCACATACCCCCTGCCCCACACATGGATAACCGCTCCCACTATCAACAGCACCCACCAGAGTGGGACATTTGTTAGAAGTGATGAACCTAAACTGACACATTATCACCCAGAGTTCATAGATTGGAGTTAACTCTTGACACTATTTTTTAAGGATTGGTTTAATAAAACCATAAATCCCCTTAACTGGGACATGAAATTTATCAGGAAGGCAGACAGCAAACAACTAACTACAGAATTATTTAATTACAGCATCATAAATCTACAAAGGAGAACCTGACCTTGTCCGAGGGCCAGGGGAGGCTAAAGAAAGTGACTTGGAACAGGGTTCTGAAGGATGAGGTGACATCAACAAGGCAAAGAGAGAGTAGAAGGTGGAGGGAACAGCATGGGCAAAAGCCCCTGTGGTGGAAAGGCCAGTTTGAGATGAAGGTCATATGTCCTGAACATGAGCAGCAAAGCAGGAACAGGGAGAGGACAGGCTGGAGAGTGGCAGGGGTCAGACCACAAACAGCTACGTGAGTCTTGGTGAGAAAGTCGCTCTTCACCCAAGAAGCAGTGAAAAGTCATGAAAGATGAATAACATGATCACCTCTAGGTGCTCAATACACACTCAGTGAATGAACAAAAATAAATATCAATAAATGGTAGAAAAGCCACCATTTGCTCTTGAGGGACCCTAGAAAAATAATGAAGGAAATACAATAAAAGAAAGAGATAATTGTCATAATTCTTACCTTTCCATCAAAGAAGTGATGGTTAAACATGTTATAATGGCAAAAACTATCTTCCATATAAAATTGTGAATACCTGTAAGATAATTTGTTTATTACTGCAGTTACTTGTCTGGTCATAGTTATACATAAATAAATAAATAAATGTAAACTAAATTTTAAAACTATGAAATCACACCTTTAATAAAATCAATTTCATCATCCTTTAGTTTTTTGAAATAAAGAATACTTTCCCAAAATCTCAAGAAGTCAGCAACAGAGGATGAATAACAAACTTAAATTATGGTCCCAAGTTTAATAAACCAGTGGCAAAACTACAGAACACTCATATATAAAAAATACATATAATCTTCTGGTTCCTACGGACCAGAAGATTCTACATAAATAATCATGTCCCTGATAGATTATTATGCAACTTAAGCTTGAGATGGGCTGGCAATTAAAATACATCTCTCATAGTTAATAATTTTAAGGAAAATACTGAATCAACATTTCTTCTCAACAGCTGTTAATTATTTTCTTCCGTGGTTAACAAAAAAAGGTATTTAATACAGAGTTTTTCTTGTCTATTGTGAATTAGCTTAATAAAATATGCTTCTCAATATGTAAGAAAAAAGAAGTACGCACATTTCATATATAGTGAATTAGTGCCAGGAAAGAGGATATTTATTTACTGATTGAATCATTTTATTCTTCTAACATACTACTTTAAAATGCAGTCAGTAATGAATGAGAGTACCAGCTTCGGGTATTAACATTTTATAAATTTTCGCTAATTTACTAGGCAAAATTCATACCACATCATGGCTTAAATTTGCATTTATTTGACTTCTTACAAAACTGAGTTTTCTTTATTCCTTAATTTTATTTGTACTGCCTAGGTCTGTTTTTCCCATTTATGTCTATGGGCCTTAATGTCTTTCTTGCTGATTTCTGAGTTTTTTTTGTATAATATAGAAACCTCTTTTACCTCAATAGGATTTTGAACTTCCACAGTTTTGTCATAAACAATTCACATATGAACCACACCATCCTTCTACAGAATTCATAACCTAGTGGAAAGACTGAGAAAAAATCAGGGACACATCCTTACTTACACAGCTTCTTTGCTTCTACTTCTACTCAAAGTTATTTATGACCATCTATAACTGATCACCAACCATGCTGAGTATTTAATACAGCGGACAAGCCTAGTTTATCCTCTTCCTATTACACTGAGGCTAAGAGTACAGCTGTACAGTCAGGTGGTCTGGTTTCAAACTCTGGGTCTCTCACTTACTAGCTGTGTAATCTTAGTAAGTTATTTAACCTATCTGAGCCCCAATTTCTTCATCTACAAAATAGTAAAATAGTTTCTATAATACTTCATAGGACTTGGTAAGAATAAATAAGATAAAGTATGTAAAGTGTTGAATACAATGCCAGCTACACAGCATATACTGAAATGTCAGGTATCATTATTTTAATAAATACCAGCTATAAAGATGTATGTCTCAGTGACTCTAATATTAGGGAATTACACTTATGCCCAATCAAGATATCTCCTCCTATAATTTAAATCCGTTTCTTGTTATTCTGTGGAGATGGAAGAACAGCTGTTCGCCATTCTCAGTACAATATCCTTTAATATCACTTAAGATACTGTTAGTACATCTGATGATTTCATAAAACAAATTTGCACTGAAGAAATAAACAGAAGGTTTGAATAACTGAAAAATATTTAAACTATATACTGTAACTCAAGGAACATTCCAAAACACTGTGGGACAATGTAAATTACCATTAATAAACAAATGTCTTCCTCTTTAACCAAATCCCAAATAGCTGATAATATAGCTATATCAGTTAATTTACACATATATATTAATACTAGTACAGCTGTGGATCAACCATCATTTGAGAGTGTTCTTCGCTCTTGCATTGCTTTGTGTGAGCAAGGGAAAATACAATCTCTTTTTAAATATATTTCTACCACCCTCCATTTATTTTCATTGCTTCATGATGCAACAGTCATTTTTTAAGATTAAAAAAAAATTTTATTTACATAAAATTCAGCATAGCACACTCATCCAAAATGTTCTGGGCAGCAGTGGGCAGAGCCAGAGAGAGAAAAAAGCCAAGATTTCAGCTCTAAGTTTCCATCAAACACAAACAAGGAAGCTTAATTATTCATATTTTAAATTATGAAAAATCACTCAACATCACCCTCTTAGGATGAAATTGGCCACAAAGAATTATTCTGTCCATTGAATAAGGCAAACAAAACCAATCAGAAATGCATGCACTTGAAAACTGCTCAAAAGGACATTCATTTAATTTGGTCATTCATTCTCTTTAAATCAGAGTCAGTTACCAAGTATGAAACATGTTCTACACAAAGGAAATGTAATCAAGAGCTGAATAAAACTAGTTCATGAAATAAGCCTAAAAAATACATTTTTGATACAACTTTATTTGGACGATAGTTTGCCAAACAGTGTTTCATATCTTTCATGCTAAAGTTAGAGCATATAGAAATCCATCTTAGCAAATGTTAACTTCATATCTTAGACCCCAAGAAAAGGACATTTACCGCACATTTACATACAGCCCTGGAGTTGAGGCAGTTCTCTGCAGCCTTGCACAGACCTTACGTAGGGCAACAACAAGCCAAAGTCAAAGTGCCAGAAGGAACTATTCAGTACCACTTTATACCACAAAGGAATGTTTCCCTGATTTAACTGTGGTCCTTGTGAGAAATCTGAACCAACCCCACACTCCATCATAGTGTAAATACAGGCAACAGGCTGAGTTCATTCTGGCTACAAACGTATGTTAATAAACCAGCTCTATCTTAGCACCCAATGTTGACCTTTTACAGAACTGACTCAGAAACAGAGTAGCTATCAAGGAAGCTATGCTAGGATACTACAGTACTATACCTTCAGCTTTTGTCTGCAACACACACACACAGGTTTACAGACACAAAGAAAAAAAGCATCTGTGTATTCCACAGGTTATAAAACAACTTTATCCACATCCCCTACTCCCTATTCTGACCAGGGGATTTGAACTACAGGCTCAAGAAAGGTAAAACTTCAAGGCATGGCATTTAAGGCAAAAGAGTTAAAGGGCCATATAAATCTTTCAAATTAAAAGTACATCAGGTAAGATGCAAAGAGTTCTGGAAAATGTGTACAACGATATGAATGTACTTCACTTACTTAACACTACTGAACTATACACTTAAAAAATGTTTAACATGGTAAATTTTATATTTACTATGTGTACTTTATTGTAATTTTTTAAAAACAAGTAAACAGGGCAGTAGCAATGAACAATAGATAATAAAATTTTAAAAAACAATTTATTTACAATAGCAACAAAAAGAATAAAGTGTTTAGGAACAAATTTAACAAAAGAAGTACAAGTCTTGCACACTGAAAACTACAAAATATTGTTTAAAGAACTTAAAGAATATCTAAATAAATGGAAAGACATCTCATATTCATGAACCAGAACACTTAATATTAAGATGAAAATACCCCTCAAATTGATCTATAAATTCAATTCAATCCCTATGAAAATGCCAGTTGGCTTTTTTGTAGAAACTGAGAAGGTAATTCTAAAATTCATATAGAAGTGCAAGGAACCCACAATAGCCAACACAATCTTGAAAGAGAATTAAGTTGAAAGACTCACACTTTGCAATTTCAAAACTCAGTACAAAGCAACAATAATGAAGATAGTGTGGGACTGGCATAACGACAGACATAGATCAATGGAATAGAATTTAGAGTCTACAAATAAATCCATACATTTATGGTCATTTGGTTTTCAATAAGGTTCCAAGACCATTCAATGGGAAAAGAATAATCATTTTAACAAATGGTGCCAAGGCAACTGGATATCCACATGCAAAGAATAAAGTTAGACCCCTACCTCATACCATATATAAAAATTACTCAAAAGAAATCAATGACCTAAATATAAGAGGTAAAATTAAAAACTCTTAGAAGAAAACAAGTGTAAATATTCATGACTTTGGATTAGGCAATAGTTTCTTGGTATGACACCTAAAACACATGCAACCAAAGAAAACAGAATGATTGGACTCCATCAAAAGTGAAAAAACACAAAGAACGGGAGAAAATATTTACGAATCATATATCTGATAGGGGTCTAGTATCCAGAATATATTGAGAACTCTTTCAATTCAACAATAAGACAAATAACCAATTTTAAAAATGGGCAAAGGACTGAATAGACATTTCTCCAAAAAGATAAACAATTGACCATAAGCACATGCTCAACAACATTAGCCACCAATAAAATGCAAAACAAACCACAATGAGACACTACTTCAAAAAGACAGAGAATAACAAGTGTTGACAAAGATGTGGAGAAATTGGAACTCTCATACATTGCTGTTGGTAAAGTAAAACAGTGCAGTCACCTTGGAAAACAGTTTGGGAGTCCCTCAAAAAGTTAAACACAGAATCACCACATGACCAAGCAATTCTACTCCTAGGTATATTTATGGCCTCAGTTGTGTCCCCTCAACTAATTCATATGCTGAAGCACTGATCCCTCAGTCTCTCAAAAGGTAACTATATTTGGAGAGAGGGCCCTTAAAGAGGTAATTAAATTAATTTTTAAGCATTTATCTTTTAAAAAATTTTTTAATTGAAATATGATTGATGTACAATGTTATGTTAATTTCAGGTGTACTAAGAGGTGACTAAGTTAAAAGGAGGTCATTAGGGTGGGCCCCAATGCATATGACTGGTATCTTTATAAGAAGAGGAAATCTGGACACATAAAGAGATACCAGGGATGTGCACACACACAGGAAAGACCATGTGATGACACAGAAGGCAGCTATCCGCAAGCCAAGGAGAGAGATTTCAGAAGAAACCAAACCTGGGACTTCCCTGGTGGCGCAGTGGTTAAGAATCCACCTGCCAATGCAGGGGACACAGGTTCGAGCCCTGGTCTGGGAAGATCCCACATGCCATGGAGCAACTAAGCCCATGCACCACAACTACTGAGCCTGTACTCTAGTGCTTGCGAGCCACAACTACTGAGGCCGTGTGCCACAACTACTGAAGCCTGCACACCTACAGCCCATACTCTGCAACAAGTGAAGCCACTGCAATGAGAAGCCCGTGCACCACAACGAAGAGTAGCCCCTGCTCTCCACAACTAGAGAAAGCCCGCGCACAGCAACGAAGACACAACACAGCCAAAAATAAATAAATAAATAAATAAAATAAATTTAAAAAAAAAAAGAAGAAACCAAACCTACTGACACCCTGATCTTCGACTTCTAGCCTCCAAAACTGTGGGAAATTTCTATTGTTTAACCCACCCAGTCTGTGGTATTTTGTTATGACAGCCCTAGCAAATTAATACAATACCCAAGAGAGATGAAAACGTATGTGCTGCTGACAACTGACATATATTGTCTTGAATAATTCAGTTGTGGACATCTTTTTTTTTTGTCTTTTTTTTGTCTTTCTAGTACCTATATCTCCCCTTGTTTCAGTCAAACATCCATTTCCTATGGAGAACCCACTCCTTAGCACTCTATCTGCCAGGCCACAGTGATGATTCTGGGATGGCTATGTAACCCCAGGCAAGGTAGGCAGAGTACTCACTGGAGTTTTGCTGCTGGAGCTCTTGGGAAAGATTCTTTTTCTACTGGGCAGTTCAGCTGAGACTATGTAAGTTTAAAGCTGCTGCCCACCAAAGTCCTTGGCAGAATGAAGGAAGCTGTCTGAAGAATAAGGCCAGTACAGACAGAAACACAGAATGAGAGATAGAGAGAGAGAAAGACAGAGCTCTAAAAAACTGTGAGGCCCAGGATCTCAACTGGACTGAAGCCTGTTATACCCTAGACTCCAGTAGTGTGAGCCAATACATTCCCAGTGACATAAATGGATTTCTGGGACTCTAATGAAAGAAAGATTCCTGACTAATATGAATGCCTGACTCTAAATACATGAATAACCTGGAAACCAGTTATTAACGCATTTGAAAACTATTGTGGAACAAAGCATGGGGATAGGTGGAAAAAGGGCAACCTAGAAGGATGACAAGAGAGAAATATAGGTTATATAAGAAAGGCTTATATACACTTCCAAAAGCAAAGTTATTTCCAGAGGATAATTTAATTTTGGGGGCCAGACTGACTGGGTTTGAATCCTGAGCTGGACATTTATAAACTGTGACTTTGGTCAAGTTATTTAATTTCTTTGTACCTCAGTTTTCTATTCTGAGGAAAAGGAGAATGTTAATAGTATCTGCCTTATAGGTCTGTTGTGAGGATCAAAGGATTTAGAATAGGGTTTGACAAGTGACAAGTACTCACTAAATACTAGTCATTGTTAATATTGTTATTATAAGACCTCAAAAGTTAAATTTCTACCTTTAAAATAATACATTTATAATAATTTAACAATAATACTTTAGGAAAGAAACATGGTAGTTAAAAAAGAAATTGAGATATTCATACAATGGGATATTATACAACCATAAAAGGAAGTACAGTTATATGCTATGACATGGAGGAATTTTGAAAACATTATGCTAAAGTGAAAGAGGCCAGACATAAAGGTCACACATTGTATGATTCCATTTATATAAAACATCCAGAATAGACAAATCCATGGAGACAGAAAGCAGATTAATGGTTATTAGGGGAAGTAAGGAGTTTCTTTGTAGTGTGATTAAAAATGTTCTGGAATCATGGGTGATGGCTGCAAAACCTAGTGAATATACCAAAAACTGCTGAAATACACACTTTAAAATGGTAAATTTTAGTGAATTATAACTCAATTTAAAAAAAGAATTTGAGTTTAAGAAGAAGTCCATATTATCACTTATGGAATTCCATTTTCCCGAGGATTACTCACATCAAGCAGGTATTTGTAAAGTGTGTGCTAGTCCTGTTAATAAGGGATGAGGGTTACAGAAAGTGTGGGTTATTTCTGAGAAACATATGTGCTTATATTAGATAACCTAAAGTTGACTTGGAAGTCTAAAGAAAAATAAATAACGAAAGCTGTACATTTTATTGTGACTTTCTACACTTTAAAAATCTGTCTGCCTGTTTTTAGGGAGAAAAAGCATATGTAATTTCATAGAGAAGCTGAGTAATAATACTAGAGAGAATCCAGCAAATGCTGGAATATTGGCCAAATAGACTCTATCAGATTAAATAAAAAGAAACTCAAAGCCCGATTCCTTCAATACACTCAAGAACAAGTAAAATATACTGAGAACACGGTATCTTACAGACTCACCATGAACTCCTGGAAATCAAACAATTACAGACACTAGGAAGAGTACTTCAAGTTTACAGAATCAGAGAGTCTGAGGATGGACACATTTGCCATCCTGTGTTGTAAATCAAACGTCTGTATCTTCTCAATTACCACCAGAGGGGGGACTCAAGATGTGGTCCACTATCTCACCTGTTTGTTCCAACACATCAGGTGCCATTTAATTCTGACCCTCTCCCACAAAGCTTATCTGTTTGTTTATCCTCTGCCTCGGGACTTTTCTATTTCCTAGTTAGCGCTCCCTTCACTTCAGGTCATGTCCAGTGAAAGACAGTATGCATATCATCCAGTAAAAATATTAAAATACATGTCTTATCACACTTAAAACATCATGATGAAACAAAATTCTGGAGGAAATTTGGAATTACCCTTGAAAAATAAGTATATTAGAAGAAATTTCACTCAATTGAAATGTATCTCTAAATTATAAGCCAAAGACAACTAGACCTATTCACAGAGAAAATTTAGGAAACACACTAGCAAAAGGAGAAATCTACCACCTCCCTGTTTGAAATATGGAAGATTACATGTTGTCTATATGACTAAAATGATACCTTATAACCAATCACTACTTCTAAATGTTAAGTAAAGGATTGTAATAGGATTAATAAGACGAAAACATTAAAAAGAAACAGAACACAATGAAGGAGAATAAATATTATACTTTGTAAACCTACCGAAAATCAATATCCAATAAAAGGCTTTTAATGTTAGACTTCTTGTCATCTGATGCTTTCAACCTGATCAGCTCATGCAACCTAAAGCAATTAGTGAAAGCAAATTTAATAAGAAATTACAAATGCCATAGATAACAAGAAAACAAAAAACCCATCAATGTTCTCCTGATATTTCTAATATTTCAGTGAAACACTGAAGAAAATTTGGCAAGTATAAGCAAGGTTTAAATTTCACAAATATTTTTAAAACAGTGGATGGATCTCATCTGAAACAGAAAACTCTAAAATAATAAATAACTTAAGAATCAAATCAGAAAGAATCTCCTATCATGTACCAGAAATCTACAAAGATTTCTCTCAAATGGAATAAAGATTACAAACTCCTCACAGAGGGACCATGCTTTATATTTCCTTTGTACACTTGAAGCTTCATGTCGTAACCTGCACATAGTATTGGGTTGGACAAAAAGTTCATTTGGGTTTTCCATATCTTACGGAAAAACCTGAACGAACTTTTTGGCCAACCCAATAAATAACTACTTAATAAATTTTCTTACAGTTTAAATAGTGGTGATGGGAGAATGTTTAAAATACCATATAACATACCTTGGTGTCCCGACACACAGTACTCTTCTGAACCCAAGGGTAGAGAGTAGGTCTACCAAGAACAGACAGCTCCTATCAGCAAACAAATACTGGGCATTTGTCTTCTTGTTTTCCAATGGATAAAGGAGTTGACTGGGCCTTTTTAACTGGGTGATAGAAATATCACCCACTATCTGATGCTTGCGATGCTTTTCCTCATCATCTGGCAACAGCAACTGCTGACATCTTTGACAAAACTTTCTCTGAGACAAGGGCAATTCAATAAACTTCAAGTACCTTCAAGACACAACAAAACACAAAGGAATACATTTTAAGTTTGTTGCTTTAAAGACAATTGATTTTCGCCAGGTTTAACATGCAAAAAGTATTATTACCTCCTAAAGAGTACTGCATGAAGAAGCAAAGGTACGAAACAATCTGTGGAATGTTGGCTAGGATTTATGTCTGGCTGCATACCTACAAAGTGGAAAAGAATCAGCGATTTCTTAAAAATTGAGATGCTCCAATTTAGTCACTGGCTGAAGATCAATATCCATTTAAAAATGTGAATATAATATATTATTCAAACAACCTAGTAGTAACGGAGACTACTATCACCTTTAAATTTATTGACAAATCCATGTGTTCTAACTTGGAGGTGTTAAACAGTCTGGCTCAGTAAGACAGTCATTTTCAAATGAGAAATTAAGATCATTCTTCAATTTCTTATGGCATACATAGCAAGAAAAATTACCTCCTAAAAGAAAAAATGTTCCCACAAAGTTCCTCTATTCTTAGCAGTACTGATGGAGGCAGTTCTGAGAAGCTCACCCCAAAGCAGCAAAACAATAATCAAAGCCTTAAGAAATACGATACCAGATAGCCTATTTGATCCCTTTCAAGTCATCTTTATATCTGATTTCAAAGCCACTACTTTGGGTTTTTTCCCCCCTCTTTCCATTTTATTACTGATGATTAAAGAGAGAAGACAATCACAGTACGTTTTTAAAACTGCTGATTTTGTATATGCAATCCAGCTAAGAATTCACAGTAAGATGGACTTCCCTGGTGGCGCAGTGGTTGAGAATCCGCCTGCCAACGCAGGGGACGTGGCTTAAAGCCCTGGTCCAGGAAGATCCCACATGCTGTGGAGCAACCAAGTCCATGCACCACAACTACTGAGCCTGTGCTCTAGAGCTCGCGAGCCACAACTACTGAGCCCGTGTGCCACAATTACTGAAGCCCGCGTGCCTAGAGCCCCTGCTTCGCAACGAGAAGCCCCTGCAATGAGAAGCCCGTGCGCCACAACAAAGAGTAGCCCCCGCTCACTACAACTAGAGAAAGCCCGCTCACAACAATGAAGACCCAAAGCAGCCAAAAATAAATAAATAAATTTTTAAAAATTTAAAAAAGAAAGCAGAATAAGAAAACAAAAGAAAAATAAGTAAGATTATCATGGCTCATAGAGGGTCAGAAATGTCTAGATCTAAGCATGTCAAATAGTGCACTAAAGGATTCTTAGAGTTTGAAAACAGTCATATGATTTCAGTTGAACTAAACTCTGAACTGCACTGTAAAAGCTGTGAACTTAACATAGAATCAAAGTGGGTATTAAAACTTTCTGTATATAAGCACAGTTTCACTTCAAAGCACCCAAGGCAGTGAGAAATAGGTATTCTGAATGGCGATAGCAAGAAATAAGCTCATCATGCTGGTAATTTGTTTCTATTTCTATGATAACTGTTCTTTTGACAGCTTTATCTATGACTGGAAAGAGAAAGGAGCATGATATTAGAAGAAACTTTAATAGTAATTCAAAGTAAGAGTGTCAGTAGAGAAAAGGGCCCCTAAGACATGAGATGCAAGTGGAAGGAACCAGCACCTTCCTTGGCAACAGACACACTGAATTTACTACTATTACCATTCATTAGTAGCTGTTCATTGTTGAAGACTTCCACATTCAGCCACGAAAAAGCAAGAGACCAGATTTACCATCCTGGCCCTCAAAAAAATTGATAAAATATATGAAACCACAGTTTTAAGATACTGGACAAAAGAAAAAAGTAGGAAAAAAAGATATCGGACAACTGGCAGCCCAAAGAGCAAACGCCGAGAGAAGGGAAGAGGTGAGTGAGCAGTACGGCTGCTCAGCTTCCTGCCTGTGGAGAGCTGGCTGCACAGGATGGAGGCCCCAAACACAGCACAACAAGTTGATGAGGTAGAGTTTTGAAATCGTGGAGGCCTAGGCAGCTGGATCCACAAGGCAGAGCACTGGATGGTACGCATGGAGTACACGGAAGGCAGACAGCAGACACTGAGCTAGTGATCCAAGGCCTGCTGAGATTCCCCTCCAGTCTATGCTGAGCACTGATTAGCAGGTGCGTGAAAAGACTACCTACCGAGAGAGAGAGGACTGCTGGAAATGAGCAGGTAGAACAATCACCCAGGGCCCAGAGTGAGAAACCTCTGAATCCACAAGGATGAGGTAGGGCGCTCAGGACATACAGCCTCAGGAGTGGGAAGAAATCAGCCCTACCCCAAGGCTGCTCTGGTCCTCCAAAAGGCTTAAAGATAAGCCTTCAAAAGCAAGGGACTATAAAGGATCAGACAGTAAATATTTTGAGCTTGGCAGGCCATCCATTCTCTCTGTCACGACTATTCTATCGCTGCAGCACAAAAGCAACCACAAACCTGAACAGAAATGAACAGGCAATGGCCAGATTTGGCCTGCAGACTGTCGTTGGCCAACTCCTGCTCAAGAGTATCAAACATTAGCCAAGTAACTTAACTGTATCTTAGAACAAAGCTCAAAAATAGGTAAAGGAATAAAAAATATCCAGTATACAACAAGGTAAAAATCACACTGCCAGCACTGAATCAAATATAACCAGGTATGCAAAGAAACAAGAAAACATGACCCATGATTAGAGAAAAAAAAAAAAAAAAAAACCAATCAATTCAAACCAACTCAGAAATGACAGAGATAATATAATCAGTAGGCAAAAACACTCAAGCCATTTTATTGTAACTATATTCCATATGTTCAAGAAAGTAGAGGAAAGCATGAGCCTAAGGAAAGCCATGGAAAATACAAAAAGACCCAAATCAAACCTATAAAGATTTTTTAATTGTCTGAAATGAAAAATAACCTTGATGTGACTAACAGCAGCTCAGACACTACAGAAAAAAAAAAAAGCATTGGTGTACTCGAAGGCACAGCCTTAGAAACTATCCAAAATGAAACAGCAAAGGGCCTAAATACATGAAAATGGACCCCTGAAAGGGGGGAGGGGGAGGAAAATTTTTTGAAGAAAATAATGGTTAAAATTTTATAAAATTACATTCAAAGATCAAAGAAGCTCAGTGAACCCCATGCACAAGAAATGAAGAAAACTATAAGATACATTATAATAAAATTATTTGAAGATCAGTTGATAAAGAGAAAAATCTTAAAAGAAACCAGAGGGAAAAAAGACATGGAAGAACAAAGATAAGAATGATACCAGATTTCTCACTGGAAATTAGAAAACAGTGGAACAATACCAATTCTGTACAAATTCTTCCAAAAAACAGAAAGGAGGGTATAATTCCCACTTCATTTCATTAGGCCAACATTACTCCAATACCAAAACCAGAAAAAAAATTATAAGAAAACTAAACACCAATATACTTCATGAACACAAACTCAAAATTATTAACAAAACTTTAGTCAATCAAAAACACATATATAAAGATGGTAATACATCATGACCAAGTGTAGTTGACCCCAGATATGCAAGGTTGCTTTAATGTCTGAATTCAATCAGTGCAATGCACCATATTAAAAATCAAAAAAATAAAAGATCTCATTAGATGCAGAAAAAAGCCCTTGACAAAAATCAAACATCCATTTGTGATAAAGAATCTCAGAAAACTAGGAATAGAAGGGGACCTCCATAACCTAATATAGGGCATCTAAGAAAAACTTATAGCTAACACCACTGATGAAAGACTGAATGCATTCTTACTGAGACTGGAATAAAGCAAGGATGTCTACGCTTACCATTTCTACTCAGCACTGACCAGGGATTCTAGCCACTTTGATAAGACAAGAAATAAAAGGCACAGATTAGAAAGGAAACATTAAAACTTCTTTACTCACAGACATGATCATGTATATAGAAAGTCCTAAGAAAATCTTCAAAAAAGCTGTTAAATAAGTAAGCGTATCAAGTATAAAAGATAATATACAAAATCAACTCTATTGTTACAGACTAGCAATAAATAATCAGAATCTGAAATATAACAATTTAAAATAGCATTAAAAATATAAAATATTTAGGAATAAATCTGACAAGAGACATATAACCCCAGTACACTGAAAATTACAAAATGTCATAGAGAAAAATTAAAGATGACTTAGTAACTGGAGAGATATACTATGGCTATGGATTATAAAACTCAGTATTATTAAGATGTCAATTCTTTCCAATTTTATCTATAAATTCAACACAATTTCAATTAAAATCTCAGCAGGACTTTTACAAGATACTGAAAAACTGATTTTAAAAAGTTCAAAAGCCTGACCCTATTTCATATCATATTTAAAAACTAAGCAAGGATTTCCCTCCCAGTCCAGTGGTTAAGACTCCATGCTTCCAATGCAGGGGGCATGGGTTCAATCCCTGGTCAGGGAACTAAGATTCCACATGCTATGCAGCACAGCCAAAAAAAAAAAAAGAAAAAAGAAAAAGAAAAACTAAGCCAAAATGCATCATAGACCTAAATCTAAGAGCTAAAACTATAAAACTTCTAGAAGAAAACATAGGAGAGAATAATAATGATTGTATTTGGCAAAGATTTCTTAAATAGGACTTAAAAAGCACAAAGTATTAAAAAAAAACCCCAATAAATTGGAAATCAAAATTTTAAACTTTTCTTCAAAAGACACCCTTATCATAAGCAACAAAAGAAAAAATAAATTGGACTTAATCAAAATTAAAAACTTTTGTTTTGCAAGGGATACCACCAAGAAAGTGGAAAGACAACCCAAGAACGAGAAAATGTATGCAAATCGTGTATCTGGTAAAGGAACTGCATCCACAATACATAAGAATACTTACAACTCAACAATAAAAAGAATTAGACCAACTAAAAAATGGCAAAGGAAGTGAACAGACATTTCTCCAAAGAAGATATACAAATAGCCAATAAGCACATGGAAAGATGCTCAACATCATTAGCAATCAAAGGAAATGCAAATCAAAACCACAATGTGATACCACATCACACTTAATATGACGACTATAATTTAAAAAATAATAATAAGTGTTGTGTAGAATGGGGAGAAACTGGAACCTCATAAATTGCTAGTGGGAATGTAAAATGATGCCGCTACTTCGGAAAACAGTTTGGTAAGGTTAAACACATTTATCATATGATCCAGCCATTCTACTCCTAGGTATTTACCTAAGAGAAATAAAAACATGAGTCCATACAAACCCTTATACACAAATGTTTGTAGCAGCTTTATTTGTAATAGGCAATAACTGGAGGCAACCTGAATGTCTACAAACAGGTGAAAATATATCCATACAACACAGTATTATTCAGGAATAAAAAGGAATAAACTAATGATACAAACACTTAAACATGGATGAACATCAAAAATATTTATGCTAAGTAAAAGAAGCTAGACACACATCCCCTCAAAAAATACTATATACTGTATAATTCCTTTATATAAAATTCTAGAAAATGCAAACTAATCCATAGTGACAGAAAGCAGATCAGTGGTTATCTGCGGCCTTTGGGGATGGAGGAATATAGGACAATGGTAGAGGAGGAAACTTTTGGGGGTACTGGATATGTTCATCTTCTTAATTGTGGTGACGGTTTCATGAGTAGATGGTTTCATGTCAAAACTTATCAAACTGTAATTTTAAATACATGCAACTTATTGTACATAAATTATTGTACTTCAGTGAAGCTGAAAATTTTGGGGAAAAAATGTTAACTTCCCCCTAACAACCCACATTCCTCCAGGGTGCCCATACACCCCTGTTTGCCCAGGACAGTCCCAGTTTACATCTGCTGTCCTGGAGTTCCATCTAATTAGTGCCCCCTTTTACTCACAGAAAGTATTCTGGCTTGGATTAAAATTATATGGGCACCCTACCTATAACTTCCATCATATTGTAAAAATTAAATCAAATTCAAACAGTGCTATACCAAAAAGAATAATTTCAATTAACTAAAAAATAACTAAATTTTTAAAATACATGTTTTCATAGTGATATTAAAAATACAAGAACAATGACCCTGATAAGTCAACTCTGTAAGTAGCTGGGGTACCGAATCATTATTCTGAAAACAGGCTGAAAACAAACAATAAGAGGGGAAGAATTAAACATTTATCTTGACTTCCCAGATGAACTGTAAACACGGTTAAGTCAACAGCTGATGAAACAAAGTTCTTCTTTAAAGAATCGCAGCTAATAAATGCATGAGCGATGACAGGAATTTGTAAACCCTTATAACTCTAGGCAATGATCATCAATTACTGCTGAAATCATTAGAAGAAACAGTGACATAGAACTTTATAATGGATGGTATAGGCTGGCCTATACCTATATGACCTGAACACACAACCAATCTTATAACACACTAAGTGAACAGCCAGACATTATCTGCCTTTTGACGTGATATAAAAGGAAACAGACCACACAACTTACAGAAGAGGTTGCTCCTAAAACTGAACTCGATTCTGGGGACGCCTCTACTTTCCAAGAAATACAGGGGATAGAATAAATGTTAGCTGACACTATAGGATGCAATCAACCAAATTCAGAATATGGAAATTTCTATCAGACAAATGACTCTGTTTCTTCAATGAATAAAAGATTAAAGATATCAACCAACTGCCATGTGTAAAGCCTCTATGGATCCTGATTTGAACAGACGAATTATAAACTGGCATTTATGAGGTAACCAGAGAAACACTGAACGCTAATGCATGCTATGTAATATTAAAAAATTGTTTATGTTTTAGGTATTTTAATAGTATCGTGATCATGCTTTTTTTAAAGGCCTTATCTCTTAAGATACATAGAGAAGTGTTTCCAGGTAGAACTATATAATGTCCAGATTGGAGGTCGGGGTAGAGGGTACAGGGGAAACAAAATTAGCCTCGTACTGATGACTGAGGAAGCTGGGTGTGGGTGCAGGACATTCTTAGTATACTGTTCTCTCTGCTCTTGCGTATGCTTGAAATTTTCCTAAATAAAAGGTATTAAGAAGTGCTTTAAAGGGAAGGGAAGAGTTAAACTCAAAGAAAACAAAGACAACTCCAGAAGATCACTAAGCAAGAACTGGGTTGTACTCTGCCCTAAAATCATGTGAGACTTGGTTTTTCATTCTTTGGCAATAGGGACATAATCTGGGAAATTTCTCAGAACTCAACAACATGAGTTTCCAGTTTGAAAGGATTTACCTAACACCAAGCAAAATAAAATAAAACAGACTTACATCAGATAGATCTTCATGACATGTGACATCCCTAGGAATAAAAAGATTCTAAAAAACTGACAGAGGGATTAAACAAGTCACAGGTCACACATAAGAGATCAAGAATGAACTTGTTGAACTTCAACTTCTCAACAGCTATAATGAAGACAGAAGAAAATGGAGCACTGCCTTCCAAACCCTGAAGGAAAGATATTCCCAACCTAGAATTCTATCATCTGTATAGGTTATAAATCAAGTATCCGCATACAGGTATTTTCAGAAATGCAAGATCTCAAAATATTTACTTCCTTTTAAGCATTCAGGAAAAAGATCAAGCCAACTGCTGGGTGGTCAAAATCAAACTGGCCCCAGACATCTACAGTACCTACTTAACTCTAGAACAGTGCTCCGCAAAGAGGGCCATGCACTGGAGCTGGCCGCCAAATGTTTCCAGTTCCTGATGAGACAAAGACAGACATCCAGAGTACATGTTTAGAAACTTTTATACCAATTAGAGTACTTTTAGGTCTGTTCAATCTAATAACAAAAAATGTGGGCTTGTATTTTGTATGTCTTCTCTTTTTTTCCATTTTATTTTCTAGTTATTTATTTCTATTATATTTACAGACGTATCTGATCCCAGTGGACTAGAAATAAAAATAAAAACATAAAACAAGCAAACAAGCAAAAGACTGACCCTTTAACACAGATCATTTAAGAAGTACTGCTCTGGAGGACATGAAGCAATCCTGCAAAGTCCCCAAGTAAAACATACACCCAAATAATGTTATACTTAAGTACCGTGCCATTCAAGAATAAAAGAGTTACACAGACATAAAAAACAAACTTATGGTTACCATAAGGGAAAGGTGGGTGGGGAGAGATAAATTAGGAGTTTGGGATTAGCAGATACACACTACTGTATATAAAACAGAAACAACAAAGTCCTACTGTATAGCACAGGAAACTATATTCAATATCTTATAATAAACTATAATGGAGAAGAATCTGAAAAAGAATATATAACTGAACATATATATATATATATATATATATATATATATAGAGAGAGAGAGAGAGAGAGAGAGAGAGAGAGAGAGAGAGAAAGAGAAAACCGAATCACTTTGCTATACACCAGAAACTAACACAACATTGTAAATTAAACAATACTTCAATTTAAAAAATATATATGTAAAAGAAAAAATAAAGAGATCAAATTTCTAATTTTCAAAAAAAAAAAGAATAAAGGAATTAAATATTTCTGGACTTGGAAGAACTCAGGTTATATAGTTATATTACCTGGATCCTTCATGAAGAACCTGCTGGACAGCTGGATGCCAAGGAGAAAGGGCAACCATTACAGATGGGAACATTTCTGAAAGCTCTAGGACAAATTTCTCCAAGAAGATGAAACCAATAGATTATGCTACATTTGAATGTTCTGAAAGGATTCAGACAACAGGCAGAGAGTTTGCAGTTGAATCATTTCTGAAGCACATAAATAATTAAGCAAATAGTCACTATAACAACAAATAAATTCAAAACTGTTATTAACTAGGAGGAAAATAAAAAGCTGTGTAGGAAAGAAGTTATTATGATTTATATATTTTTATATAAATGGAATCATACAATAGCCACACAGATATTTTGATTTAAATTTTTTGATTAATAAAAGCCTTTTTAAAAAAATTAAAACTGCTAGAGGATGAATTTCAGCCAAATAGGAGATGAGTGAAGAAACTACAGCAAAGGGGCTATCAGTCAGCACTAAATCTATTTGACCACAGACTAAAAACAGAAAAATTACAGTTAGAGTACAAAATGTAAATAATATAAAACCAAATAAAACTGGTATGGGAAGAGGAAGGGAAAGGGAAATCAAAAAGTGTATTGATTTTCTCATATTTTAGAGCCATCAGCCAAAAGATATAATTTAAAACTGAAAAACCAAGTAAAAGAGCTATAAGCAATATTCAAAGGCATAAAGGTTAACCCTAAAAAGAAATAACCAACTAAAATCAGAGAGTAATTGAGCCCGAGTGCCACAACTACTGAAGCCCATGAGCCTAGAGCCTGCGCTCTGCAACAAGAGAAGCCACCCAATGAGAAGCCCGCGAACCGCAAGGAAGAGTAGCCCCCGCTCATCGCAACTACAGAAAAGCCTGCGCGCAGCAACAAAGACCCAAGGCAACCAAAAATAAAAATAAATAAATAAATTTTTAAAATAATTATTAATAAAAAAAATCAGATAGTAATTATAGAGAAGGAAAGAGAGGAAGAAGTAACATATTAAGTAATCATTTCTCATTTTTAGATGGAGGAAGGCAATCTAAAAAAAAAAGAATTAAATATGGTTTAAAAAGTTACAAAGGCAACCATTAGAACAAAAATACAGAAGAAACACACATTAAAAAAAGAAAAACAGGGCTTCCCGGGTGGCACAGTGGTTAAGAATCCGCCTGTCAATGCAAGGGACACAGGTTCAAGCCCTGGCCGGGAAGATCCCACATGCCGCGGAGCAGCTAAGCCTGTGCACCACAACTACTGAGCCTGTGCTCTAGAGCCCGTGAGCCACAACTACTGACCCCGCACGCCACAGTTACTGAAGCCTGTGTGCCTAGAGCCCGTGCTCCACAACAAGAGAAACCACTGCAACGAGAAGCCCGCGCACCGCAACAAAGAGTAGCTCCCACTCGCTGCAACTAGAGAAAGCCCGTGCACAGCAACGAAGACCCAGCGCAGCCAAAAATAAATAAAAATTAAAAAATTAAAGAAAAACAGGGCTTCCCTGGTGGCGCAGTGGTTGAGAGTCCGCCTGCCGATGCAGGGGACACGGGTTTGTGCCCCGGTCTGGGAAGATCCCACATGCCGCGGAGCGGCTGGGCCCGTGAGCCATGGCCGCTGAGCCTGCGCGTCCGGAGCCTGTGGCCCGCAATGGGAGAGGCCCCAACAGTGAGAGGCCCGTGTACCGCAAAAAAGAAAGAAAGAAAGAAAGAAAAACAAATACAGACCACAGAGTGAAAGAGCATAAAAAGAAGCAATAAAAGCAGGAAGTATAAAAATAATAAAACTAAGACCAAGCATATCTGTCATATACGCTATAAAAACGGGCTAAACCCACCCATTGAAAGAAAGCCTGGGGGCTTCCCTGGTGGCACAGTGGTTAGGAATCCACCTGCCAGTGCAGGGGACACAGATTTTTTGAGCCCTGGTCCGGGAAGACCCCCACATGCCGCGGAGCAACTAAGCCCGTGAGCCACAACTACTGAGCCTGCACTCTAGAGCCCGCGAGCCACAACTACTGAGCCTGCGTGCCACAACTACTGAAGCCCACACACCTAGAGCCCACGCTCCACAATGAGAGAAGCCACCGCAATGAGAAGCCCACTCACTTCAACGAGGTAGCAGCAGTAGCCCCTGCTCGCCGCAATTAGAGAAAAGCCCACGCGCAGCAACAAAGACTCAACGCAGCCAAAAATAAAACAAATTAATTAACTAATTAAAAAAAAAAGAAAGCCTGTCAGATTGGATCACAAAGCAAAATCCAATCACCTCTAAGATGCAAACATTTTCACATTTTAGCATCTAGGATATTGAGACATGATTTATAACTGCCATCAGCCAGACTGTAGGTGGAGTGTCACTGCTATTATCCTATTGCTCAGTCCCAAAACACAAAGTTATTGTACATGCACTCAGGGACCAAAACAGAGAAATGGAGCAGAAGCACACTTTTGATATTAGAGAAGTAAACAGTTGTCATTGAATGAATGATGAAAACAATCAAGGGCTTTATAGGAAAAAGGAGAAAGGAAGCTCCCCAAATAGATAACGCTGTGCCAGCTTCTGCTACTCAAATATGGTCAGAAGGACTGCCTATCACACACCGAGTGAAGCCAACTGAAGGCAGCAGAAGCTGCAAAATCACCAGGAAGAGATGAAAGTTCAAAGCGAGGGGCTAGTGTGGCAATTCACTCACTACATGGGACTATCTTAAGGCACTAAGTTTAATTATTTTTAAATGAAGGAAAAAAAGAACAATGTTAAATGAACCTCCACTGATGTATTTTGTGCCTGGTCAAAACTGTCCTTCAGAAAGCTTCCATTGCTAGTTTATTAACCTTCTCTTGACACAAGATCAACTGAGATCTTGTACATATTTCTATTCAAAATTATATCATTATCATTGAACTGTATGACTTTAAACGTAACATTCAGACACAAGGGGTTTTTCTTAAGTTTGGTAGGAAGAACTTGAGACTCTCAGGAACTAAGGATTACTCAGTGCTCCTTCCTCATTTGTACTTACTACACATACCCGGGGGGAGAAGAAATTCATTCTGCTGCATGGCTCAGCATGACTCACAAATTGCAGGCTAGCATTTTGAAATGTCATTTTTATTGATCTCCATTTGATGTTCCATTTGACTTTCCGGGAGTAGACAAATTATGTTTATGGCATTTCCCTAATAGCAGACCTTGAAAATCTGAGTTTAAATGAGCTCTGAAAAAAACATAACCGAGTGAAATATCAACTAAACAAAACTATCGGGATGCACATAAATTAATGCTGATTTTAGCATTAAAATATATCCTCCCTAAGACTTCAGCAGTCACGATAAAGATGTCAACATACTACATAATAGAATAGCACATTTCAGGGCATGACAGGCAGCTAAAAACTATAAGGAAAGTCAAGTCTCAGACACAAAATGTAAGTCTGTCAAGTGAACACATAGGAAATATAAAGCATGGGTGAAATTAGAAAAATGAATATCAAATCCTATTCTGTAGAACCTAGAAGTCTGTGCAGCACTGCCAGTTCCATAATAAAAATCAAGTAAGAAAGGTCAATTTATCTCAATAGCTACCATTATTCCTTTCTAATAATTTCAAAACTAAATCAGTCAATGAAAAGCTATTGCTATGTCAGAGTAACAGATAAAAAGTTTGCTTTATAGAATAGGTATAATGTTTTAATGCATTTTAACACTTTCAAATATAGTAGTTATTTAATAAGATAACATAAATGAGTTGTATAAAGTTAAATTAGAAAATAATTATAATCTCAAGTAACAGTACGTCATCCTTACATCCATTTACACACAAGAATAATCTGCCAGTCTCAAGCTGAAGACACACTAAGAGAGTAATTAATAACATAGAAGAGGTAATTTAGTAAGCCTTTGGTTTTTTTTTTTTTTTTTGTAAATATATTTATTTATTTTTGGGTGTGTTGGGTCTTTTTTTTTTTTTTTTTTTTTTCGGTACACAGACCTCTCACTGTTGTGGCCTCTCCCGTTGCGGAGCACAGGCTCCGGACGCGCAGGCTCAGCGGCCATGGCTCACGGGCACAGCCGCTCCGCGGCATGTGGGATCTTCCCGGACCGGGGCACGAACCCGTGTCCCCTGCATCGGCAGGCGGACTCTCAACCACTGCGCCACCAGGGAAGCCCAAGCCTTTGGTTTTAAAAAGGCAAAATTTTTAATTTTGAGAAACGACTGATTTCAAACTTTTCACTCTTGTCGAAAGCATGTAAGAAAGCATAAGAGCATCAATTATAAAGTGATCCAGTGTAATCAGTGATATTACATTTCAAAAGCAAAAACTTTCACCCATCCTCCAAAACCTGTTCGAATACAATATCCTTAAACTGAATTGATCAGCTAAGGCACAAGTTAGCTGTAAAGCTTCTGACCTTCCAGAGTACTCAATCTTTTCTATGAATACTGTCAACACAAAACGTTCTTCTTTTGCACTGTATTATGTTTAAATATATCTCAACTCCATTACTAGCATTTTAAGTTCTTTTTGAACCCTCAACAAAGAATGAATAAATGACTGGATGGATGGAATGGATGGAGGCTTGGACAACAAAGTCTGAGGTTTTGGGTCACAGATGATTTAGGATGTTGAAAATGACTTTATTAAGACATGCTCTCAAGAATCAGCACTAAATAACAGATGAAATTATGGCCCCCAAGAAATAACCTTTTGAAAATTCTTTAATATTCCATAGTCTAGCCAGTGTTTTTAAATTCTAACTAACATGAAATGTGAATTTCAAAAATTCTTCAGTATCAAAAACCATACTCTGGTAGTACAAAGACTTGCACAGTGGTTTAGCTCCAGATTAAAATCTTATTACGCAAGGAAAGATCATCTAAATTTTCTTATAGAGTGTAACTACATCACCAATATCCTTATGTAATAATATGAAGTACATGCTTATCAGCTAAAAGTGATACGGCAGAGTACAAAACTATGTCCACATTATGACCACAATCTTGTACAACAAACCTTTGCATAGGAAAAAAGGCCAGAAGGAAGACTACAAAATGACCAAGGTGATGGGTTCAAAGGAGAAACCAATAGTGATATTTTTCTACTTTCTGCATCTTCGATATTCTATCTCATTATAATAATCTCATAATAATATATCTCTATATAACTCTTTGTTTTATATCCTTATATCCCCTTAAATTAAATCACTATACATCATATATTAATTACTATCTGCTTATATGCTTAAAAATACTGTTTTAGAATCTGGGAGACATGAGTTTGAGTCACTGCTCATTCATTCTAATAGTATGAAGATGATGAAGTCACTTAACTTCTCCAAGTCCTCAATTTTCTCATCTAAGTAAACCACCTTGGCAGGATTTAAACAATATATCACAGAAAACACCTCGCATAGTGCCTAGCTCAGTGGTGCTGTTTACATTAGTTCCTTTTTCAACATTTTTTGTTGTTGATTTAATTCCCATAAATTAAGTAGACTTAATCACTGATTAAGTACTGCAGTTAAGGGGCAATCAAGTTATCTCAAGAAAAGCCTCCCCTATCAAAGGACTTTAAAAGCTACTAAGAAGCTCAAAAAGACATTTTTAACAGATCCCAGTATTCCTTTACACTTAGCCTAGATATGACCTCAGAATCCTTCTAAACACAGCAGCCCAGGTAACCAGCAGGAGTTATCATGAGAGTGAAAACCTATTTGTCATCAGCAACCCAGACAGAGGCTTCTTAAGAAGTCTCTCCCAGCACACAAAACACAATGCCTATAACAAAGGAGAGAGATGAATTCTTTTCACAAGTTTGCCAAAAAATTAAATCTATGACTCAATTCCAGTTTACCCAATAAAACATTTTAAAAATGCAGATTTTTAGGGACTTCCCTGGCAATCCAGTGGTTAAGACTTCGCCTTCCAATGCAGGGGGTGCAGGTTCAATCCCTGGTCAGGGAGCTAAGATCCCACATGCCTCACAGACAAAAAACCAAAACATAAAACGTAAGCAATATTGTAACAAATTTAATAAAGACTTTAAAAATGGTCCATATATGGGCTTCCCTGGTGGCGCAGTGGTTGAGAGTCCACCTGCTGATGCAGGGGACACGGGTTCGTGCCCCAGTCCGGGAAGATCCCACATGCCGTTGAGCGGCTGGGCCCGTGAGCCATGGCCGCTGAGCCTGCGCGTCCAGAGCCTGTGCTCCACAACGGGAGAGGCCACAACAGTGAGAGGCCCGCGTACTGCAAAAATAAATAAATAAATAATTTTTTTAAATGAAGACTTTTAAAAACGGATGTTTACAGCTTTTAAAAGTTTTTTGTTTGTTTGTTTGGTTTAGTATTTCAAAAAGGAAGATTACAGTAAATCTTCATGAGATTGGATTTGGCAATGGATTCTTAGCTATGATACCAAAAGCACAAGCAACAACAACAAAAAAATTGAAAGCTGGGGCTTCCCTGGTGGCGCAGTGGTTGAGAGTCCACCTGCCGATGCAGGGGACACAGGTTCGTGCCCCAGTCTGGGACGATCCCACATGCCGTGGAGAGGCTGGGCCCGTGAGCCATGACCGCTGAGCCTGCGCATCTGGAGCCTATGCTCCGCAACGGGAGAGGCCACAACAGTGAGAGGCCCGCGTACCGCAAAAAAAAAAGAAAAAAAAAATTGAAAGCTGGACTTCATCAAAGTTAAAAACTCTTGTGTATCAAAGGACATCATTGAGAAAGTGAAAAGACAATCTACAGAATGAGAGAAAATATTTTCAAATCATCTGATAAGAGTGTAATATCTAGAACATATAAGAACTCCTGCAGCTCAACTACAAAAAGACAAATGACCTTATTAAAAACGGACAAAGGACTTGAATAGACATTTCTCCAAGAAGATATACAAATGGCCAAAAGGCATATGAAAAGATGGTCAACATCATTAATAATGAGGGAAATGAAAATCAAAACTACAGACATACCACTTCACAACTGCTAGGATGGCTATAATCAAAAAAAACAGAAGATAATATGTGTTGGCAAGGACATAGAAAAATTGGAACCCTCATACACTGCTGATGGGGATGTTAAATGGTGCAGCCACTGAAGAAAACAGGTTGGCAGTTCCTCAAAAAATGAAGCATAGTATTATCATATTATCCAGTAATTCCACTCCTAGGTATATATGCAAAAGAAATGAAAACAGGGGCTCAAACAGATATCTATACACCAACATGTGTTGAGTATTATTCACAATAGCCAAAAGGTGGAAACATCTGAGTGTCCACTGATGGATGAATGGATAAACAAGATGTGGTACAGGGACTTCCCTGGTGGCACAGTAGTTAAGAAACTGCCTGCCAATGCAGGGAACAGAGGTTCGAGCCCTGGTCTGGGAAGATACCACATGCCACAGAGCAACTAAGCCTGTGTGTCACAACTACTGAGCCTGCGCTCTAGAGCCCGCAAGCCACAACTACTGAGCCCCCATGCCTAGAGCCTGTGCACCGCAACTAGAGAAAGCCTGCACGCAGCAACGAAGACCCAATGCAGCCAAAAAATAAATGAATAAATAAATAAATTTATAAAAATAAAAAGATGTGGTATATGGATACAAAGGAATATCATTCAGCCATAAAAAGGATGAAGTTCTGATACATGCTACAACATGGATAAGCCTTGAAAACACAACGCTAAGTGAAATAAGCCAGACACAAAAGGACAAATATTGATGATTCCGCTTATCTGAGGTACCCAGAATGGTCAAATCATAGAGACAAAAAGTAGATTAGAGGTTACCAGGGATGGGAGGAAGGTGGAATGGGGAGTTATTGCTTACTGGTGACAGAATTTGTTTGGGGTGATGAAAAAGTTTGGAAACTGATAGTGGTGATAGTTGCACAACACTGTTAATGTAATTAATGTCACTGAATTGGCAAATGTTATCTTATATATATATTTTACCACGATAAAAGGAAATTAATTACTGAAAGTAAACTTAAAGGCACTGAGGGAAAAAAAACAACAATAGGACAATAAATGAAAATGACACAGCATCAGTACCTTTCCACACACTGCGAACGGGATAAAGGAGGCTGACATCTTCGGTTATGAGCTTCTCGGGCAGCAAGTCTGGCTCCTGACAACTGAAACAGAGCACAAAATAAACTTAATAAACCATCAAACTTGCTACTATCCTAGAAAAACTGGTATCGCATTCTGCCATCAAGAGGCCAGAAATTCGCGCAACTAATAAGCTCTAAACAAGCATTCATTCCACAGGAAAACAAAACACATTAACCTGGGAAAATTCTAGAGCAGTTTGAAACAATAACCAACATATTAAAGCACTGAGGGATTAATTCACACATAGTGATCTTAACGAGTCTACAGAAGAGTGGCATACAGACTGTTTTCCAACAAACCTAACAAAGCTGAAAGCTTTCTAGTCAAAACTTTCAGGGCTTCCCTGGTGGCGCAGCGGTTGAGAGTCCGCCTGCCGATGCAGGGGACACGGGTTCGTGCCCTGGTCCGCGAGGATCCTACATGCTGCAGAGCGACTGGGCCCGTGAGCCATGGCCGCTGAGCCTGCGCGTCCGGAGCCTGTGCTCCGCCACGGGAGAGGCCACAACAGTGAGAGGCCCGCGTACCACAAAAAAATCTTTAACTGGAGCTGAGGCCAAGAGAATTCCAAGCTCATAACTATCTCTAAGTGCCTTCATCAGTCATCCAGTAGCGGAATAAGGGATGGTCAATGCAAATGCTTCCCAAAAAGTGTTTTTCTAAAGCACTTCCTGGAATGATAATAACCTGCACTCTTTAGGGAGAAATCTATATTGGCAAAACCAATACTAACACCTCAGAAAGCTTTAAAGGGAACTCAGACTTTGAGACAGTAGTTTAAGACATCAGTAATCAGAGTAAGTTCAGAGTAAATATAAACTCTAGTCTCTCAAACCAAAAAACATGGTATCTTCATCTCAAGAGATTTATCTCATTCTCAATGAAATGTCACAGACATCAACAATTAAAAAAAAAAAATATATATATATCCAAAAAGTTGATATACCTTTTCATCTTCCCATTGAAAAAAATTACAATCTTTTCTATCTCTACAAGCTGAGCAGGCATAAAACCTCCGTGTTTCTTCTTTCCCTTGGTTCACCTTTACAAACAGAAGAGTGGGTCCTAGTTCCAGAATAGGAAAAAATAAGTCAAACAGTCATCTACCTCAAGTTCCTAGTTTTCATCACCTTTAAATAAAATTTGTTTCAGTTTTACGCACAATTTGTCACAATTAAATGCACTACTCTGTTTAATAATTTTTTTCCCCCAAAGTCACAACATTCAGGCAAAGACTACTTAAGAAATAAATTTTGAAAGCTGGTCTCTCCAGAAGGAAAATGCTATTGTCAGTACAGTTGCAGTCCACATGGTGAACGGCCTGGGTCCTGACACAACAAAGACGGAGTCCAAACAACTGAGCACTCTGCCACCTCCGCTCAGTTATCCTTTCAGTGAAAATCTGAGCTTTTAGAGTTGGACGCATTCTCTCTCCGCAAGAAAAACTGGGTCTAGTTAAGCAAGATTTCATTCTATCGTGCTCCCTAACGGTTTTTTAGTTTTAATGGAAAAGACAGTAAAACAACAAATGAAATCTTCAAGTACTTGGCAACGGGAATTACTCAATAACCCATATCCTTTTTGCCTAGCCTCTGCCTCGTCCTTTCAAAAAACATGTAACAGCCGTAAAGCCAAAACCACAACAGTGGGGACTTTCTATGACGGTTTCTTAAGTAAGTGGAAAACCACAACTTCCCGAGGAAGGAGCGTTTTCTAGATATCACTCTCGGTGGGAGAGAGGGGGGGTGGATCTGAATCCGAGAGCCCTAAAAGCCCACGGCACGTTCAGGCTCACCCAGGCCCCTTGGCTCCCGACAGCCAGGCTCAGCCCAGACGCGGACCCACCGTGAGGGCACAGCGGGGCGGGCGGGGCGGGATCGGAGGAAACCACCACCTCGACTCCCGAGTTCCCCTGGCGACCCGAGCTCCCCTCTGCCTCTACGGTTCCAAGCCGCTCCCTGAGGGCCGCCATCTTCCCGCCGCCGTCCCGAAAGCCTCAGTCCGAACCGAAGAGGCTGAGAAAGAGCGCCGCCATGACCCGCCGTGACTCAGAGCGCCCCCTCTCGCTTAGGAGGAGCTTCGGCCACTGGGGCAGAGGTCACGCCCCGAAACCCAACTTCTGCTGGAACGTCTGAGAAAGAAGCCCTAAGAGTTCCATGTTGTCATCTCAGTGATTTCTCATGTATCTGAGAGGTTCGGCTCTCTAATCTTACCTGAGCTAAGTCATGTGTCTAGTGACCGGCTGATCTAGGTTCACCTTGGCAAGAGTAACTCAGCTCTGCTCCATGTGCCTCTCATCCTCCTGCTGTAACCAGCCGGCCAGCCTGGGCACATTTCTTTCATGGGAATGACAGAAGCACAACAGAACTAGGAGAAACAGACAAGGTTCTTAAGGCCTAGGCTCGGAGCTGCCACTGTCACTTCTGTCTGGTGGTACTGTTTCCCACCACTTAAGGAGTACCTGACTCAGCAAGAAGGCAATAAGGAGAAAGCAAAACTAGGAGGTAGGAATGTATGACGATACCATGTGAGAGCCTAGATCCAACCATGCCTCAAGTTTCCAGTTACATGAGTCACAAACTGCTCTGTCTGCTTAAGACAGTTTGAGATGAGGTTGGCTCTATCACAACCAAGAATGTCCACTAATGCTCTGTGGTCACAGCACAATATTGGATGGATATACCTGTTCATTAATATGCCTGGATTCCCTTTTCCAGTCAAGACCAGCTAACCCTGCTCTCCATTCTCCCTGCTACGATCCCTGTCAGTCTGCCTGCTATGCTCCCCTCCGTCCAATCTGTCCCTTCTGGCCCTTGTGGTGGAACCCAGTCTCCTCAGCTGCCTTTTGCCTTGCTGCCCAAAAATCAGCACACAGACCTACTTCTCTTTAAGGGGAAAACTGTCAGGGGTGACAAGAAAGGAATCCTACAAAAGACTTTACCATGTCAGTCTCTGCTTTCTTGTTCTGGATCCTGACTCCCCTGCTGAAAGGGTCACTTCTGTGGACTGAATTGTGTCCCCCTCAAAGTTCATATGTTGAAGCCCTGCCCCACAATGTGATGGTATTACAGGTGGGATCTTTGGAAGATAATTAGGTTTAAATGAAGGCATGAAGGTAGGCCCCCAAAATGGGATTAGTGCCCTCATAAGAAGAGACACCAGAATGTGCATGCTCTCCCTCTCCCTCCCTCCCTCCCTCCCTCTCTCTCTCTCTCTCTCTCTCTCTCTCTCTCTTTCTCTCTCTCTCTCTCTCTCTCTCTCTCTGCCATGTGAGGGAGGACACAGTAAGAAGGGGGCCATCCACAAGCAAGGAACAGTATCCTCACCAGGAACTGAATCTTCTGGCACCTTGATCTTGGAATTCTCAGCCTCCAGCACTGTGAGAAATAAATGTCTGATACTTAATACACCCAGTCTACAGAATCCTGTCATAGCAGCCTGCACTGACTAAGACACTCATTATGCCCCTTGACTTCTTTTTTTTTTTTTTTTTTTTTTAAACATCTTTATTGGGGTATAATTGCTTTACAATGGTGTGTTAGTTTCTGCTTTATAACAAAGTGAATCAGCTATACATATACATATGTTCCCATATGTCTTCCCTCTTGCGTCTCCCTCCCTCCCACTCTCCCCATCCCACCCTTCCAGGCTGTCACAAAGCACCGAGCTAATATCCCTGTGCCTTGCGGCTGCTTCCCCCCAGCTATCTACCTTACTACGTTTGTTAGTGTGTATATGTCCATGACTCTCTCTCGCCCTGTCAAAACTCACCCCTCCCCCTCCCCATACCCTCAAGTCCGTTCTCCAGTAGGTCTGCGTCTTTATTCCTATCTTACCCCTAGGTTCTTCATGACATTTTTTTCCCTTAAATTCCATATATATGTGTTAGCATACGGTATTTGTCTTTTTCTTTCTGACTTACTTCACTCTGTATGACAGACTCTAGGTCTATCCATCTCATTACAAATAGCTCAATTTCATTTCTTTTTAAGGCTGAGTAATATTCCATTGTGTATATGTGCCACATCTTCTTTATCCATTCATCCGATGATGGGCGCTTAGGTTGTTTCCATGTCCTGGCTATTGTAAATAGAGCTGCAATGAACATTTTGGTACATGACTCTTTTTGAATTTTGGTTTTCTCAGGGTATATGCCAAGTAGTGGGATTGCTGGGTCATATGGTAATTCTATTTGTAGTTTTTTAAGGAACCTCCATACTGTTCTCCACAGTGGCTGAACCAATTCACATTCCCACCAGCAGTGCAAGAGTGTCCCCTTTTCTCCACACCCTCTCCAGCATTTATTGTTTCTAGATTTTTTGATGATGGCCATTCTGACTGGTGTGAGATGATATCTCATTGTAGTTTTGATTTGCATTTCTCTAATGATTAATGATGTTGAGCATTCTTTCATGTGTTTGTTGGCATTCTGTATATCTTCTTTGGAGAAATGTCTATTTAGGTCTTCTGCCCATTTTTGGATGGGGTTGTTTGTTTTTTTGTTATTGAGCTGCATGAGCTGCTTGTAAATTTTGGAGATTAATCCTTTGTCAGTTGCTTCATTTGCAAATGTTTTCTCCCATTCTGAGGGTTGTCTTTTGGTCTTGGTTATGGTTTCCTTTGCTGTGCAAAAGCTTTGAAGTTTCATTAGGTCCCATTTGTTTATTTTTGTTTTTATTTCCATTACTCTAGGAGGTGGGTCAGAAAGGATCTTGCTGTGATTTATGTCATAGAGTGTTCTTCCTATGTTTTCTTCTAAGAGTTTGATAGTTTCTGGCCTTACATTTAGGTCTTTAATCCATTTTGAGCTTATTTTTGTGTATGGGGTTAGGGAGTGATCTAATCTCATACTTTTACATGTACCTGTCCAGTTTTCCCAGCACCATTTATTGAAGAGGCTGTCCTTTCTCCACTGTACATTCCTGCCTCCTTTATCAAAGATAAGGTGTCCATATGTGCGTGGGTTTATCTCTGGGCTTTCTATCCTGTTCCACTGATCTATATTTCTGTTTTTGTGCCAGTACCATACTGTCTTGATTACTGTTGCTTTGTAATATAGTCTGAAGTCAGGGAGCCTTATTCCTCCAGCTCCTTTTTTCGTTCTCAAGATTGCTTTGGCTATTCGGGGTCTTTTGTGTTTCCATACAAATTGCGAAATTTTTTGTTCTAGTTCTGTGAAAAATGCCAGTGGTAGTTTGATAGGGATTGCATTGAATCTGTAGATTGCTTTGGGTAGTAGAGTCATTTTCACAATGTTGATTCTTCCCATCCAAGAACATGGTATATCTCTCCATCTATTTGTATCATCTTTAATTTCTTTCATCAGTGTCTTATAATTTTCTGCATACAGGTCTTTCGTATCCTTAGGTAGGTTTATTCCTAGATATTTTATTCTTTTTGTTGCAATGGTAAATGGGAGTGTTTTCTTGATTTCACTTTCAGATTTTTCATCATTAGTATATAGGAATGCCAGAGATTTCTGTGCATTAATTTTGTATCCTGCTACTTTACCAAATTCATTGATTAGCTCTAGTAGTTTTCTGGTAGCATCTTTAGGATTCTCTATGTATAGTATCATGTCATCTGCAAACAGTGACAGCTTTACTTCTTCTTTTCCGATTTGGATTCCTTTTATTTCCTTTTCTTCTCTGATTGCTGTGGCTAAAACTTCCAAAACTATGTTGAATAAGAGTGGTGAGAGTGGGCAACCTTGTCTTGTTCCTGATCTTAGTGGAAATGCTTTCAGTTTTTCACCATTGAGGATGATGTTTGCTGTGGGCTTGTCATATATGGCTTTTATTATGTTTAGGAAAGTTCCCTCTATGCCTACTTTCTGGAGGGTCTTTATCATAAATGGGTGTTGAATTTTGTCGAAAGCTTTCTCTGCATCTATTGAGATGATCATATGGTTTTTCTCCTTCAATTTGTTAATATGGTTTATCACATTGATAGATTTGCGCATATTGAAGAATCCTTGCATTCCTGGAATAAACCCCACTTGATCATGGTGTATGATCCTTTTAATGTGCTGTTGGATTCTGTTTGCTAGTATTTTGTTGAGGATTTTTGCATCTATGTTCATCAGTGATATTGGCCTGTAGTTTTCTTTCTTTGTGACATCCTTGTCTGGTTTTGGTATCAAGGTGATGGTGGCTTCGTAGAAGGAATTTGGGAGTGTTCCTCCCTCTGCTATATTTTGGAAGAGTTCGAGAAGGATAGGTGTTAGCTCTTCTCTAAACGTTTGATAGAATTCACCTGTGAAGCCATCTGGTCCTGGGCTTTTGTTTGTTGGAAGATTTTTAATCACAGTTTCAATTTCAGTGCTTGTGATTGGTCTGTTCATATTTTCTATTTCTTCCTGATTCAGTCTTGGCAGGTTGTGCATTTCTAAGAATTTGTCCATTTCTTCCAGATTGTCCATTTTATTGGCATAGAGTTGCTTATAGTAATCTCTCATGATTTTTTTTTATTTCTGCAGTGTCAGTTGTTACTTCTCCTTTCTCATTTCTAATTCTATTGATTTGAGTCTTCTCCCTTTTTTTCTTGATGAGTCTGGCTAGTGGTTTATCTATTTTGTTTATCTTCTCAAAGAACCAGCTTTTAGTTTTATTGATCTTTGCTATTGTTTCCTTCATTTCTTTTTCATTTATTTCTGATCTGATTTTTATGATTTCTTTCCTTCTGCTAGCTTTGGGGTTTTTTTGTTCTTCTTTCTCTAATTGCTTGAGGTGCAAGGTTAGGTTGTTTATTCGAGATGTTTCCTGCTTCTTAAGGTGGGCTTGTATTGCTATAAACTTCCCCCTTAGAACTGCTTTTGCTGCATCCCATAGGTTTTGGGTCGTTGTGTCTCCATTGTCATTTGTTTCTAGGTATTTTTTTATTTCCTCTTTGATTTCTTCAGTGATCACTTCATTATTAAGTAGTGTATTGTTTAGCCTCCATGTGTTTGTATTTTTTAAAGATCTTTTCCTGTAATTGATATCTAGTCTCATGGCGTTGTGGTCGGAAAAGATACTTGATACAATTTCAGTTTTCTTAAATTTACCAAGGCTTGATTTGTGACCCAAGATATGATCTATCCTGGAGAATGTTCCATGAGCACTTGAGAAAAATGTGTATTCTGTTGTTTTTGGATGGAGTGTCCTATAAACATCAATTAAGTCCATCTTGTTTAATGTATCATTTAAAGCTTGTGTTTCCTTATTTATTTTCATTTTGGATGATCTGTCCATGGGTGAAAGTGGGGTGTTAAAGTCCCCTACTATGAATGTGTTACTGTTGATCTCCCCTTTTATGGTTGTTAGTATTTGCCTTATGTATTGAGGTGCTCCTATGTTGGGTGCATAAATATTTACAATTGTTATATCTTCTTCTTGGATCGATCCCTTGATCATTATGTAGTGTCCTTCTTTGTCCCTTTTAATAGTCCTTATTTTAAAGTCTATTTTGTCTGATATGAGAATTGCTACTCCAGCTTTCTTTTGGTTTCCATTTGCATGGAATATCTTTTTCCATCCCCTTACTTTCAGTCTGTATGTGTCTCTAGTTCTGAAGTGGGTCTCTTGTAGACAGCATATATAAGGGTCTTGTTTTTGTATCCATTCAGCCAATCTGTGTCTTTTGGTGGGAGCATTTAGTCCATTTACATTTAAGGTAATTATCGATATGTATGTTCCTATTTCCATTTTATATATTGTTTTGGGTTCGCTACTATAGGTCATTTCCTTCTCTTGTGTTTCGTGTCTAGAGAAGTTCCTTTAGCATTTGTTGTAAAGCTGGTTTGGTGGTGCTGAACTCTCTCAGCTTTTGCTTGTCTGTAAAGGTTTTAATTTCTCCATCAAATGTGAATGAGATCCTTGCTGGGTAGAGTAGTCTTGGTTGCAGGCTATTCTCCTTCAGCACTTTCAGTATGTCCTGCCACTCCCTTCTGGCTTGTAGGGTTTCTGCTGAGAGATCAGCTGTTAACCTTATGGGGATTCCCTTGTGTGTTATTTGTTGTTTTTCCCTTGCTGCTTTTAATATGCTTTCTTTGTATTTAATTTTTGACAGTTTGATTAATATGTGTCTTGGCGTGTTTCTCCTTGTATTTATCCTGTATGGGACCCTCTGTGCTTCCTGGACTTGATTAACTATTTCCTTTCCCATATTAGGGAAGTTTTCAACTATAATCTCTTCAAATATTTTCTCAGTCCCTTTCTTTCTTTCTTCTTCTTCTGGAACCCCTATAATTCGAATGTTGGTGTGTTTCATGTTGTCCCAGAGGTCTCTGAGACTGTCCTCAGTTCTTTTCATTCTTTTTTCTTTATTCTGCTCTGCAGTAGTTATTTCCACTACTTTATCTTCCAGGTCACTTATCCGTTCTTCTGCCTCAGTTATTCTGCTATTGATCCTATCTAGAGTGATTTTAATTTCATTTATTGCATTGTTCATCGTTGCTTGTTTCATCTTTAGTTCTTGTAGGTCCTTGTTAACTGTTTCTTGCATTTTGTCCATTCTACTTCCAAGATTTCGGATCATCCTTACTATCATTATTCTGAATTCTTTTTCAGGTAGATTGCCTATTTCCTCTTCATTTGTTAGGTCTGGTGGGTTTTTATCTTGCTCCTTCATCTGCTGTGTGTTTTTCTGTCTTCTCATTTTGCTTATCTTACTGTGTTTGGGGTCTCCTTTTTGCAGGCTGCACTTTCGTAGTTCCCGTTGTTTTTGATGTCTGTCTCCAGTGGCTAAGGTTGTTTCAGTGGGTTGTGTAGGCTTCCTGGTGGAGGGGACTAGTGCCTGTGTTGTGCTGGATGAGGCTGGATCTTGTCTCTCTAGTGGGCAGGTTCACGTCTGGTGGTGTGTTTTGGGGTGTCTGTGGCCTTATTATGATTTTAGGCAGCCTCTCTGCTAATGGGTGGGGTTGTGTTCCTGTTTTGCTAGTTGTTTGGCATAGGTTGTCCAGCACTGTGGCTTGCTGGTCGTTGAGTGAAGCTGGGTGCTGGTGTTAAGATGGAGGTCTCTGGGATATTTCCACCGTTTAATATTATGTGGAGCTGGGAGGTCTCTTGTTGACCAGTGTCCTGAAGTTGGCTCTCCTACCTCAGAGGCAGAGCCCTGACTCCTGGCTGGAGCACCAAGAGCCTTTCATCCACACAGCTCAGAATAAAAGGGAGAAAAAGTAGGGAGAATTAGTAGAAGTATGAGTAAAGAAAGAAGAAAAGGAGGAAAGGAAGGAAGGAAGAAAGAAGCAAAGAAGGAAAGAAAGGAGGGAGGGAGGGAGGGAGGGAGGAAGGAAGGAAGGAGGGAAAGAAGGAAAAAAGACAGAAAGAAAGATGATACAGTAAAAATAAAATAAAGTATAATATAGTTATTGAATTAAAAAATATTTAGAAAAAAAAAAAAAGGGACGGATAGAACCTTAGGACAAATGTTGGAAGCAAAGCTATACAGAAAAAATCTTACACAGAAGCATACACATACACCTTCACAAAAAGAGGTAAAGGGGGAAAAAATCATAAATCCTGCTCCCTGAGACCACCTCCTCAATTTGGGGTGATTCGTTGTCTAAAGGAGGGAAGGAAGGAAGGAAAGAAAGAAAGAACGAAGGTAAAGTATAATAAAGTTATTACAATTAAACTTAATTATTAAGAAAAAGAATTTTTAAAAAAAGTCATGGACGGATAGAGCCCTAGGACAAATGGTGGAAGCAAGAGTATACAGACAGAATCTCACACAGAAGCATACACGTACACATTCACAAAAAGAGGAAAAGGGAAAAAAATCATAGATCTCGCTCCTAAATTCCACCTCTTCAATTTGGGATCATTCCTTGTCTATTCAGGTATTCCACAGATGCAGGGTATATCAAGTTGATTGTGGAGCTTTAATCCGCTGCTTCTGTGGCTGCTGGGAGAGATTTCCCTTTCTCTTCTTTGTTCTCACAGCTCACCTAAAATGTCCCAGTGATGGGGCCTGATCTCTTCACTCTTGCTCCAGGAACCTGTCTAGCAGATTCAACATCACACTTAGTTCTTCTCTACTGGATCCTGTTTCTGTGGCTCAGAGTCCATACCTTCTCTGATGTTCCATGGGGCCGGGAGGCACCCCAAGGGCACATCTCTCTGCCTCACCAGACAGCCAGGACACCGATTCCCAAAGCAAGAAAGACACGACTTGGATCCCTTTGTCTCCCCACACCCCAGGGCTGTTCAGCCCTCACCGCCAGGACCCACACCCTCAGCTGAGTCTCAATCACCTCGCCCCTTGACTTCTGATCTCTGCTTTAAATTCTGAGAGCAGACCTCACCCCACCTCTGAAAAGCCTTAACTGTAACAACTTGGTTGGGGAAGGACTTGGACACAGAGGGGCTTTGTGTAGCCTTCCACACATCTTTGAAAAACAGCAACAACCCTGCTGAACCAAACACCCCGAAAGTAAGGACACCTTTCAATAAGCTACTGAGATTCACTGGTCATTTCTGATGTGCCGGGCTTGGCATGCATCTCAGGACACGACAGACAGCAGCCCTTATGGAGGAGGCCTTTAAGAAGCCAATGCAGACCAGAGGACATGGACCCCGGCAGGCATACCATCAGTGCACTGAAGGGACTGGCCCTCCACGTTTCTTCCTGCCTGCATATGTCCCTCTAGTGAGAGAGCCAGGAGCAGGGTGCAAAAAAGAGCATGCATTTATGTGCGTGAAAGTGACTGTTCCTTGTCTACACATACAAATGAAACCTGGAGATAAATAAATCTTCTGAAAGTTAAAATCCTATGGGTAGTGGGCTGAATAGTGTCCCCCAAAGGATCCATGTCCAGTCAGAACCTTGAATGTGACCTTATTTGGAAATAGGGTCTTTGCAGATGTAATTAGTTAATGATCAAGAGGAGGTCATACTGGATTAGGGTGAGCCCTAAATCCAATGAGAATGTCCTTATAAGAAGGGGAGAGGGCATAGAGAAGAAGGCCACGTGAGGACAGAGGTGGACAGAGATTGGGGTTATGCTGGCACAAGCCAAGGAACACCTGGGGCCACTAGAATCTAGGAAGAGGCAAGAAAGTCTCCTCCTCCCCTAGAGACTTTGGAGGGAACATGGCCCTGCTGACCCCTTGATTTCAGACATCCAGCCTCCAGAGCTGTAGGAGAAGACATTTCTGTTGTTTGAAGTCACCTGGCTTGTGGCACTGTGTCACAGCAGCCCTAGGAAACTAACGCACCTTGTCTGAGGCTTGGTCTTGAGACCTTCTTGCTCAGAGCCCCACTATTTACTTTCCAGGTGACCCTGGAGAAGTCACTATCTAAGCTTCAGTTTTCTCATCTGTAAAAATAGCACTGTTGGGCTTCCCTGGTGGCGCAGTGGTTAAGAATCTGCCTGCCAGTGCAGGGGACACAAGTTTGAGCCCTGGTCCGGGAAGATCCCACATGCCGCAGAGTAACCAAGCCCGTGCGCCACAACTACTGAAGCCGGCATGCCTAAAGCCCGTGCGCCGCAATGAGAAGCCCGCGCACCACAATGAAGAGTAGCCCCCATTCGCCACAACTAGAGAAAGCTGGTGTGCAGCAATGAAGACCCAACGCAGCCAAAAATGAATTAAAAAAAAAAAATAGTACTATCTACCGTCAAGGAGAGGGAGTGTTTGAGTACATGAGAAAATGAACACAAGAGCTCTTTGTCAACAGCCAAGTGATATGTACATATTATTACATTCCTCTTTTACAGCTATGTTCCAACCTATAAAGGTGCTACTCTATGGAAGAGAATTCCATTTATTCTGGATTACTCAACACGGTAGAACCTGGGTGAAATTATGAGGAGGCAGATTTTGGCTGAAAAAGAACATACTGTGGGGTTCCTAGAAGCAGAGCCCAGGTTGGAGATTCTTGTGCAAGTGAGTTTTTGAAGGAGAAACCTGTAAGGAAGTGACAGAAGCAGGAGAAGGCAGGGGTAGAAGTGAGGCAGAGTCCAGCCTCAGCTTGATGCACAGGGAGCTATGGTGCATGACGGCACCGTGGAGTTTCCTGCTTTGGTGGGCGATGGGGGCTATTGTACCCTGCCATCTGTCAGTCCCAAGCCCAGACTAAGTAGGAGTCCTTCTTAAGGGAACCAACTCAACTGGGAGGTTTATCTCCTTATCCTTTCCCCCTACTCCTCCCTGCTGGTGGAATGCAGATACAGTGATGGAAGCTCCAGCAGTCATTTTTGGACCCTGAGGTCCAAATAGGAGGAACTGGACTATCAAACTCAACTCCTTTTATGTGACAATAAATTCTTGTCTGTTTAAGCCACTTGTTTTTTGTGTTTTCTCTGATACATAATCAAACTTAATTTTAAAATAGGGTATTTTTTTTGTAATGGCACTTCAGGTTTCAAAAATGTTATTTGTAACTAAGATCATGTACTATATGCTCTCCAGATTATAATGCTCCTCCTTTGAAAATGGAAGGATTACAATCTGAATAGCTATTAAAAAAATATTCTACCACCATGTCTGGTGCTTAAATATATAAATGTTTCATTTATATATCAACTCACGGGGGCTATACTATTATACACACTTTACAGATGAGGAAACAGGATCGGAGGTTGGGCTGTGTAGAGCAACCGTGAGGAAAGCTGGCTCTGGAGTCAGATGGTCTTGGTTCTAATCCCACTCCACCACTTGCTAGGTTAGGCAAGTTACTTAATCTTTCTGTGCCTCAGTTTCTCATTCTGCATACAGAGGGATGAGGTACTGTTGGGAGGATAAAAAGAGCTAATTCATGTAGTGCACTTACCAAAGTGCCTGGAACATAGTGAGGAGTTATTATAATGGCTCAGGGTTAGAGATGAGGCAGGATTTGAACCAAGATCCCTCCAACTCCAAGGCTCATGCTCCTTCAGCAACCACTGCAGCAGATAGGCCACCCTAGGTTAACACCTAGTCCGCTCTCATGATTGCTTAGACATCACCTCCTCTGGGAGAGCCTTCCCTGAGCCCCAAGATTAGGTTAGATGCTCCTCTTATGTCCTCTTGTAGCATCCTGAATGTACATCAGTAGTATTGATGATCACTCTACATTATTAATTGCCTGATTGCTGGTTTGTGCCACCCTTAACCCTGTAAGCCCTTGGAGAGCAATGATCATATATTATCCTTATATCCACAGTGCTAGCACATAAGAGACATTTAATACATATTACTGATTAAATGACAACTAAAATCAGTCTTTAAAAATCCGAGGATGTTTGAGTTGGAAGGAGCCATTGTGTCATCTCATCTAGTGATTCCAACAAGGGCCGTGCCACCTCCTAGGGGGCACATTTTAGAAATGCCAGGAGGTGTTTATGGTTGTGACAGTGATTGGGGGATGCTACTGGACTGTGGAGGGCAGGGGCTGTGCTAAAAGATCTGTAATGGTTAGGACAGTCCTGTGCAGTGAAGAATTAACTACTCTCTATCCTGCACAGCTTCCTCTGGAGTCTGGAAAGACACTTATGTAGGTGAGCAACCTGTTTATAGTTATTTGAATCTACACTCCAACTTTAATTTACACAAACACAAAGTAGTTTCTTACAGTTTTAATATATCTGAATATGCCAGAAATGCAACAACTCTGTATATCAGGGGTCAATTATACTTTGCTTTGTCCAGAAAAACAAAATTCTTCACCACTCTGGAAAACTCACACGCTCAACAACAACATGGCTCATGTAATCCGAATTCCCAGTACACCCCATCTGTATCTGCCTTTAAATCTGTTACCTTCACTGCTTGTCTGTCAGCAATTTCTGTATGATAAGCTATTCTAGAACATAGTGGCTTAAAACAAGTCATTCTCTTGCATACATCTGTGGGTTAGCTGGGGGTTGGCTGATCTGGCTGGGCTCAGAGGAGTGGTCCTCCTTCACACTTGGTCAGCTGAGCCTGCTCCCAGCTTGCGTTGGGCTCAGGTCTGCTCACTGTGTCTCATCGTGGGCCCAGGCTGGAGGGGCAGCAGACACCTGGGGGCAGTTCTCATGATAATGGCAGAGGCACAAGAGGGCAAGTCCCACTGCACAGCACATTTCACGCCTTCCTTCAGTCTTGCCTGACTCTCCCACTTGGCCAAAGCAGGCCACACTGGCAAGCCCAAAATCAAGGGGTGGAAAAGTAAAAGTACACTCTTCCCATGGAGGTGGAGGGCAGAGTGAATATTTTTGAGCAAAATCTAATCCACCTCAGTGATTTTACACAAATATCCTAATTTACCTCTGATTTCAAAATGTCGTATATAAAGAAAAATTCAGTTTTGTCTTACTTACCTTGAATCTAAGTGTATTCATTATAAGAAAGTACGTGCACCTGACAACTTCATTATAAAGTAACAGTGTGGTCTTGCTGAGCATTTACGTGTGAAACACATATTTTATTGTAAGTAACCATCCTTTTATTTTAAAATATTTTGTGGGCTTCCCTGGTGGCGCAGTGGTTAAGAATCCGCCTGCCAATGCAGGAGACATGGGTTCGAGCCCTGGCCCGGGAGGATGCCACATGCCACGGAGTAGCTGGGCCCGTGTGCCACAACTGCTGAACCTGCGCTCCAGAGCCCATGAGCCACAACTCCTGAAGCTTGTGCGCCTAGAGCCCGTGCTCCACAACAAGAAAAGCCACCACAGTGAGAAACCTGTGCACCGCAACTAGAGGAAGCCTGCGTGCAGCAACAAAGACCCAACACCACCAAAGATAAATAAATTTAAAGTATTTTGTGTATTTTATTTGAAATTAGGTGTTTAGTTAGATTACATTGTCTATGAATTTCATTTTAAGAGGGTCAAGAGGGTCGGCACAGTATTTTTTACGAGAAGAGGACAAGGGGAAAAGGTTGGGACCATAGAGGTAATCCAGTACAGCTCAGCCTGATGAGGGGGGTAGCTGAGCCATACACACCCCCACTTTGAATCCTGCTCTACCTTTCACAGATTAATTATGTCACTTCAGGCAAGTTGTTTCACATCTCTGAGCCTTTCTCAGGTGTACTATGTGTAATAATACACGTGGCTTCTGGGTTGCGGAAAGAACGAAATGAACGCACGTGTGACATTCAGGATCCTGGCAGGAAACAGATGGCACATTCACGTGGGGTAATTGAAGGAAGCTTCATAAGGGGGCTGTTTACCAGGTTGTGGGCAGAGTTAAGTTAAACTACCCAGGGAAAGTGCATTCCCTTAGGGCTATTACTAGCAGGAAGTTATTTCCACCCCGGGTCTACAGGGCCAAGGAAGTTACTTGAAACCCAAAGAGAATAATTATACGGAAGGAACAGCCCTACAGAGCGATGGCCTTCAGCAGAGGGCCTCAGCCAACCATGACAGGCCCACTGGGAAGAAGCTGGGGGGATAAATATCCAGCCTCAGTCTCCTCCTTTGGCCCTCAGATCTTTCATCTGTCAGTGTCTCCTACTGGAAAAAAAAAAAGCAAAACAGCCAGAGATGAGATGTGGAAGTGCCTTTTGATGGCATCCATAAAGGTCAGCCTCCCAGAGCATAGTGCAGAAGGGGAAAGTGGGGAGCAAATCTGGAGGAGAAAAAAAGAGGATGATTACACAGCATGAAAAGTAAGATTACACAGTACATGGCAAAGTAAGAACTTTATAAGTGGTAGCACAGTTAACTAAATAAGTAAACACACCCACACACATACATATACACATACATATACATATACACATACACATACATACAGGGGAAACTCAAATAATCTCCCCAAAGTATGAATAGAACTTCCACTAGAATCTAGTTGATCTTGTAGGGAAGGAAAAACAATCTCTTTCCTCTACCCATCTTGGGTTCTCTGGCTGAGGCCCTACAAATTAAACTAACAAAAAAACAGATTAATAAGAGAAAAAACAAGCAGACGTTTATAAACATGTGTCAAGCATACACATGGGAGCACTTAGAGGTGAGTATCTCAAAGAGGTCGTTAGAACCTAGGCTTACACAGCATCTTGACAAAAGAACAGTATATTTTTAGAGACATGACATGAGAAGGACTTTGAGCTCCTACAGGTGGCAAATTGTGGGAAGGTGAGGAGATGGGGAAACTAATGGTAAATAAGGGTCTAGAATTGTCTATGGTGATTTATTTCTGTTCTTCTTGATAGAGAGGGGAGGTGGCGGGGAGGAGGGCATCTTTACAAATTATGTTCTGCATTTAGGCAAATAAGGGGAAGGCAAAGAGCTTTTCTTATATCTGCTGATTCTCAATTGCCTTCAGCTCCAAATCATCCTTAAACCAAAGTGGCATATTCTGCTACCTTTCCGTCTCTTCGTTCAAAGGCTTTTTCTACCGCATTCCTTTATAGATTATATCAAGTTTCCACGTCAGCAATGACAACTTGCCCTCTCTGAGCCACAGACTTTCGAAACTTTAAAATAAAGATAGTAATATTTGCCCTCAAAACATATTAAGGGGGATGTTGTTCCAGTAATTAAGCAGCATTTAAGCGAGAGATTCAGGGAATTAAGCATATCCAATTCCTCATCTACAGCATGGAGAGTAAGCGTAGCTGAACGTTACACTGGTTAGAAACTATGCCAGGGCAGTGGCGACCTTGGTCTAAACCGGTGCCTTGGTTGAAATACAGTTACCTGTAAGTGCTGCAATTTAAAACAAACACTTGAAGGGTAGAATAGTTTTCCGGATTGTTCCCAAAGCCACACTGAGATTAAAGGCAGTCTTATTTCACCCTGACAGGCGTTTGGGCACAAGCATCGCTGAACCTGGTTAAACCAGTTCCGGCAGCCGGGGGATCAGCCCTAAATGTTTACACAACTTTCTGACTCCTGGGAAAGGCAAGGCTACCTGATTTTTCTACTGTTTCTGAAAGCTTCAATAGTTTCAGAAGTCTTAACAGTCAGGTGGGAGTTGTGTAACCAGAGGTAAGGAGCAGCCAGGGTTCCTGGAGTCAAAGGAAAAATAAACACATCTCTTTGCATACAGAGTAGATTAGCTGCTTCTTTTTGATATCACACGCTTTCCATTTTCAGGTCTTAAAAAACCCACAAGGCGACCTGCAGAGGTACCAGCCACCGGCTGCCAGATTAGCATTTCACCAGCTGGAACCAGATGTCAGGATTCTGCACAAATACCTTTTTGAAATGTCGCTTAGTTTCTCAGGGAGTCAGGTTCGGACAAATCTCTCACTATTACCCAGTGACCTCAGGTGCCTTTTCCTCTCAACCCCAGATCAACCCCGGGTGTCACACAACAGAAAACTTTAAAATAGGCTTTGGTCCCAAATCTGTCACCATGCTCCAGGAAAGATGATATCCAATCTAAAACTTTATGCAATAATCCAAACCCATAAACACAGATGTATGCTTTATTTCATCATCTAAAACCCCAAATCCAAAAGTACCACTAACACACACAGACAGCTGCTCCGGTAAAAACTGAATCCATAACAGAATTTGTACCACACTTTTCACAAAATACATGAAATGACATTATATGTCATCTTTGTTACAAAACTTTGAAGTTAGCATTAGCTCATGTATTTTACAGGTGGAGAGAAAGCTGGTCTGGGAGATTGTAAGATCTGCCCAGGGGCATGGAGCTCATGAGCAGAGCCAGGACTTAAGTACAGGTCTATTCCAATCTCAGACTCAGCCAAAAGGGAATTGTGGCCTATCTTCCAGTTATTGAAGAGATGCAATATTAGAACATAAGTAAGTTTGCAGTATTTCAAAAAGACAAAAGTTAAATCTATTGTATTATTTGGCTTTAGAATAAAAACTTCAAAGCTTAAGGATTTGTTTTCTCAGAGAACTCTTTACATGGAATCTGAAGCGGGTTAAAATTTAGAATAAGGTGATGCTGATTAATAATGCACTTTGTTAGATAAATGTATCTTCGTTATATACTTTCACAGTTCAATCCATGGGCCCACTTAACATTTAGGGATCTTCAGATGAGAAACACTGAGTAAAAGCAAGATAGCTCACGGCAATGAATAAAAGCTCTCAGAAGTCATACACGACTTTGTTCCAAGTTATGTATTTTGTTCCTCAGATTTTATGCTTAATTACTACCATTCATGACAATATTTTTTTGATATTATGACAGATTAGTAGACTTGCTTGATGGAAACCAACTCATCATCATCATCATTATCATCATCAAAAGAGAGAGCTAAATAAGAAAAACTCATTGACAAAAAAAGATGGGACAAGAATTAAGTTTTCAAAGAAATGGGGGTAGGAGGAAATCTAACCACACTCCATACACAAGAATATGTTTTGATTTGTTAAAAGAGTTCCTGCTGCCACAGCTCTATGGCTTTTTTGGGATTTCCTCTCCTAACATGATGAATTCGTTGATAAAAATTAAATCTCTCTTTTCTAACTCCTGATCTAAATGCAATATGAAGTACACAGAATCATTTGTGAAATATTCTTGCCAAAAATGTTTAACCTGAACCTATTCAAGCTTTTAGATCTCATTTCCAATTTATAGGAAATACAGGGGATGGAGAATCAAGTTGAACACTAAGAGGAAACAATGAGACAGATCCAGTATGGGGAATATCCCAAAAGTTAATGTCATGGGGAAAGTGAAGGAACTGTTTTAGATTAAAAGCTAGAACAACAGATGCAATGTATACAACTTGATTGGATCTCGATTCAAAGAAACCTAGCTATAAAATATATATTTGGTGAATAATTAAAGATATATGAATACGGTCTATATAACAGATAACAGGAATTTTTTGTTAATTTAGGAGAGATGATGTTATGGTAAGTAGAATGGTCTGATTCTCCTCTCTTTCATTGTAGTCTTTCTACATGACTAGCTTGGGTTTCCTCACAGCATGGCGGACTCTGGGTAGTTGGACTTTTTTTTTTTTTTTGGCCGTGCCACATGGTGTGCGGGATCTTAGCTCCCTGGTCAGGGATCAAACCCATGCCCCTTGCAGTGGAAGCGTAGAGTCTTAACCACTGGACCGCCAGGGACTTCGTAGAGTCTTAACCACTGGACCGCCATTTGACTTCTTACATGGCAGCTGATTCCCCAGGGTGAGTGGAGGCTGCCAGTCTTCTTAAAGACTAAGCCCAAACTGGCATAGTTGCAATTTTGTTACATTCTGATGATTAAAGCAAGTTGCAAGCCCAGCCCAGATAGAAATGGGGGAGAGGTAGATTCCACTTCCTCATGGGTGGAAAAGTACATGCTTGCAAAGAGGGAAGGAAGTGATGACAGCCATCTTTGGGGACTATCTACTCCCTTACCTCCAAAGAACGGATTAAATATATTGAGATGTTGAATGAAAGCCACGCTCTCCACGAGACAAGCCTAGACATTGAAAATATGCTTCTATTAATAAATAAGAAAAATGTTGACAGCTCAGGTCAAAGCCAGTGAAGCATTTTGTTTACAAAGTATTTCATTTCCCTCCCCTGTAGGCAAAGAATTTACAGTCTAAGAGGCACAGGTAGAGATGTGCACACACGGTCAAAAATTAAGACATTATTCCCTCAAAAATACTTCCTTTTAGACCTATCACCATTTTCCGGTTTTCCTTCTGCCTTTGAGCAGTATCTGAAGAGTGAATCCGAGAACTGAAGCTGTATTTTACTGATTTCTGTCTTCCTACTGCCTTTTGGAGAATCTGGCGTACAGTGGGTACCCATAAATGTTGGTTGAATTCAGTGAGTGACTTCTATCGTACAAACTGTTGCCCATACAGGTGTTGGGATTTTAGCAAATGAGAAAAGCTAAAGCAAATTCATGTATCTGCCATGATTGAGAAACGGAGCTGTTCTGGTTCACAACTATGCAGAACAGAACCAGGAGCGAGGCAGTAAGCATGACGTTTATTTCAGTTGTAAAAATAATTATTACAAATCCAGGTTGAAAAGTCCTACACGCTATTAAGAAGAAAGCCTCTCAGACTTCACTTCAGAAAATATTTACAGATGGGTGTTCTTAGTATTTCAGTGTTCCACTGAGGATATGACTAAGGAGGTGGCTGGGACTGCAGCAGTGGCCAAGGTCGAGGCTGAGCCTGGCCGCAATCGGAGAGCCTAATGCATATGGAGGTGCCTAATAGTTTTTTAGTTTGGGTAGTGCTATGTGTCCCCTCCCCCAAATTCATATGCTGAAGCTCTAGCCCCCATGTGACTATATTTGGAGATACAGCCTTTAAAGAGGTAATTACAGTTAAATGAGGTGGACCCTAATTCAATAGAACCGTGTCCTCAGGATGTGAGTGCAATAAGAAAAGGCCATGTGAGGACACAATAAGGCAGTGATTTGTAAGCCAGGAGAAAGTCCTCACCAGAAAACCCTGCTGGCATCTTGATCTTGGACTCCCAGCCTTCAGAACTGTGAGAAAATATATTTCCATTGTTTAAAGCCACTCTGTGATATTTTTTCATGACAGCCATAGCAAATTAAGAAAGGTGACAAAGTAGTCACATAAATGTGCTCCCATATAAAAGCTTATTTTAAAAAATGAAATAATTGAAGCATACGGAAAATAACAGAGAATAACATATGACAACTCACCTACCACCCAGATTTTAACAAATGTGGCCATATGGTCATATTTGCTTCAGATACTTTTTAAGGAGACAAAATTTTATACTTAAAGTGTACTTGGTAACCTTTAAATCTGCTTCTATAACCTCCTTACCTCCTATTCTCAAGCTGGAGAAGGACATTCCTGTCCACTTTTTAATATACTTACATGTATGCATATGTCAAAAAGCAACTATAAAAAAGCATCGTAGTACTGTTTTGTATTTACATAAATGAGATGTGTAAATACTTTTGCAACTTAGTGTTGTTTTCCTTCAACGTTGTTTTCAAGTTTATGTGTACATTTCAATACATGTGGCTACAGTTGATTTTTAGTGCTCTGTGGTCTTCTATTGTATGGGTATACCACAATTTATCCATTTCCTGCTAATATCAGGTTGTTTTCAATTTTTCAGTACTATAAACACTATAGCATTGACCAATCTTGTATATGTTTCCTTGAATGCACATACTACCAGGTACTTGCATCTCCAATTTTACTAGAGACTGCTCTCCAAAATGATTCTACCAACTGTCAGGCTTTTACTTTTGCCCGAATCTGATAGGTTTGAAGTGGTAATTCATTGTTTACTGTTTCATGAAGAATACTTTACATACAATGAGCTGTGCAATTTGATGATCTTTGATAAATGTACTCACCTGTGCAATCAGAACCACACTCAAGACACAAAGTATTTCCATCAACCCTTGAAATTTCCTCAGACCCCCATGCAAAGCATTGTTTACAATGCCACCCTAGTTAACCATCCCCCCCCAATAATCCACCTCAGTCCCCAAGCAATCACTGGACTGTTTTAACAATGGATTAGTTTTTATTTTAGAAAATTTTATATAAAAGGAACCACATGGTACATTCTCTTTGTGTTTGGCTTCTTTCAGTTAGAATAATCGTTTTGAGATTCATCCATGTTGCTGGGCTTATCAGCACACAGACTTTTTTTTTTTTTTTTTTGGTGGTACGTGGGCCTCTCACTGTTGTGGCCTCTCCCGTTGCGGAGTACAGGCTCCAGACGCGCAGACTCGGCGGCCATGGCTCACGGGCCCAGCCACTCCGCGGCATGTGGGATCTTCCCAGACCGGGGCACGAACCCGTATCCCCTGCATCGGCAGGCGGACTCCCAACCACTGCACCACCAGGGAAGCCCAGCACATAGGCTTTTCCTTTTCATTGTATGGATGTATTTTTTGCTTATACATTCACTTGTTGGTGAATTTGGGTTGTGCCCAATTTAGGGTATTACAAAAAAGGTTGCTGTGAACATTTCTATGTAGCCGTTTGCTTTCATTTCTCTTGGGTGGGTAAAAGAAAAGGAATGGCTGGGTGTGCGATAGGTGTAAGTTTAACTTTACTCATTGTGGGTTTTATTTGCATTTCCCTAGTGGTAATGCTGAGCATCTTTTCATGTGCTTATTGGCCATTCATTTATCTTATTTTGTGAAGTGTCTGTAAAATATTTTGTTCATTTCTTCTTTTTTTTAACATCTTTATTGGAGTATAATTGCTTTAGAGTGTTGTGTTAGTTGCTGCTTTATAACAAAGTGAATCAGCTATACATATACGTACATCCCCATATCTCCTCCCTTTTGTGTCTCCCTCCCACCCTCCCTATCCCACCCCTCTAGGTGGACACAAAGCACCGAACTGACCTCCCTGTTCTATGTGGCTGCTTCCCACTAGATATCTATTTTACATTTGTTAATGTATATATGTCCATGCCTCTCTTTCTCTCTCTCTCTCCGTCCCAGCTTACCCTTCCCCCTCCCCATGTCTTCAAGTCCATTCTCTACGTATGCATCTTTATTCCTGTCCTGCCCCTATGTTCATTTCTTAAATGGGTTATTTTACTTCTTATTCTTGAGTTGTGCAATCTCTTTATATATTCTGGAATTCTTTATCAGATATATTTGTCAAATATTTTCTCCCAGTTTGTGACTAGAAATTTTATTTTCTGAAGTGTCTTCTGAAGAGCAAAAGTTTTTAGTTTTGATGAAGACCAATTTATCAATTTTTTTCTTTAATGGTTTGTGCCATTTGTGCTCTAAGAAATCTCTGTAAAAACAAGGTCACTAAGATTTTCTCCTGTTTTCTTCTATAAGTTTTAGCTCTCATACTTAGGTCTCTGTATGGGGTGAAAGTGAAAGTTCACTGTATGTGTGTCTATTACAGTATCATTAGTTGAAAAGACTTCCCTTTCTATTGAAATGCCTTGGCACCTTTGTTGAAAATCAGTTTACCATGTATGTAGGGTTTATTTCTGGATTCTCTTTTCTGTGTCCTTGATCTTATGTCTATCTTTACCCCAATTACCACTGTTTTGATTGCTGTAGCTTTTTAAGTTCTGAGACCAGGTAGCGTGTAAGTCCTCCAACTTTTGCTCTTGTCTCATAGGTTGGCCAGAACATTTCCATATACATTTTAGAATTAGCTTGTCAATTTTTTAAAAAATCCTAATGGGATTTGATTGTGTTGAAACTACAGACAAACTTGGGAGCATCAACATCCTAATACTATTTATACATAAGCGTGGTATTGCCCTCCATTTATTTAAATCTTGAATTTTTCTCAATACTCTTTTTATAGTTGGTATAGAGAGCTTACACATCTTTGGTTGGACTTATCCCTAGAAATCCGATGTGTTTTGCTGCTGCTATAAATGGTATCTTTTAAAATTTTCTTTTTCTAACTAATGTTGCTGGCATATAAACCTTGCAAAATTCACTTATCAATTCTAATAGCTATTGGTAGATTCTTTTAAATTTTCTACATGCATAATTATGTCATCTATAAATAATGACAATTTTCTTTCTTTCTTTCTGAACCTCATTCCTTTCACCTCTTCCCTGCCTTTACTGCACTGGTTATGCTCTCCAGTAAAATACTGAATATGAATTGTGAAAGTAGGCACCCTTGTCACATTACTGACCTCAGAGAGAAAGTGCAGAAGGCAGAATACTGGCCCCCAAAGATGTCCATGTCCTAATCTCCAGAATTTTTGAATATATTACACGGCAAAGGGGAATTAAAGTTGAAGATGGAATTAAGGTTACATATAAGCAGGCCTTAACATAGGGAGATTATTCTAGATTACCCGGGTGGGCCCAGTGTAATAACAAGTGTCCTTAAAAGTGCAAGAGGGAGGCAGAAGGGTCAATGTCAGAATGATGTGATGAGAAAAGTATTCAGCCCGCTGTTGCTGGCTTTGGAGATGGAGGGAGAGGGCTACAAGCCCTCTCCAAGGGATGTGTGAGGCTCCTCGATACTAGAAAGGACAAGGGAACAGATTCCCCCTAGAGCCTCCAGAAAGAAACACAGCCCTGCTGACACCCTGATTTTAGTCCAGTGACACCTGTATCAGGCTTCTAACCTGCAGAACTGTCAGATAATGAATTTGTGTTGTTTAAAACACTAACGTTTGTGGTAATTTATTACAGCAGCAACAGAAAACAAATATAGAAAGCTTTAGATTTTCCAGCACTAAGTATGATGTTTGCTGTAGAGTTCTTGTGGATGTTGTCTATTTGCCCTTGGGTTCCTTCTAGTGTATTTCTGAAACATACTGTTAACTCCAATATTTCCTCTGAGCTCTGTCAGCTCTCATTTTATTTCCTCCTGTTGCTTGTCCATCTAATTTTTGAGCTTTCCTGATTTTGATGTTATATTGTTCTTTCTCAGGTTCTATCATTTCTTGAATTTCTTCAGCATTTTAACAAATATTACTGTTTTCTTCTGCTTTGCAAAAGTTTCTAGGATATCTTCATTTCCTGTGGGTATGTGATACACGCTGTTATCCTGTTCTCTTAAAGCATATTGTATGATGTGGTCATGTTTAAGTGAGATGGACTTTGTCATACTTTCCTCCTATATTTTCAGAAGATTCCTGGGTAGGTGGTGAGGTAGGCCTGGAGTTTCCTGGTTTTGTAGTTCTAGGGTTCCCTCTTCTGTAGTTACTACAGAGTATTAGATAACATTTTTTTTTAAGATAACTTTTATTTTTATTGTTCTTTTTATAATAGCTGATATTTTATTCTTACTTATTTATTCGACCGTGCCGCTTGGCCTGCAGTATCTTAGTTCCTGGACCAGGGATGGAACCTGGGCCCAGCAGTGCAGGTGCTGAGTCCTAACCACTGGACCGCCAGGGAATTCCCAGATGACATGGTTTTTTATGAACCTTCTTAGTACTTTCTGAATTGTCTCATCTGGTCCCCTCTTCTATCTGTATCAGAACCTTGTCTCCTTTATCCCCAGGGTCCTTCCCTCGTCAATGTCTATTCTATATCCAGTAGCTTCTCTCAGGGCAGGTCTATGTGCTCTCACCAGCTACTTCCGCGAACCCTGAAGACCAGGTTGCCCTGGCACCCTCATACCTTCCTGCAGGCTCCCTTTACAGCTTCTAGCTGAATGCTGGACAGCCCTCTCCCAATTTTGATTGTGGTTTTGGATGCACCACCTGAGACTGCCACAATGACTGGGGGCGCCTCCTTTTGGGGCTGACGACATGTCAGCAGATTCTGGGCTCTTTGTACCATCACAGGCCCCCCTCACTTTCCCTCCGTTCACTCCTCCAAAGCTGTTGTTCCCATGTGATCCTTTTGCTATTGACGGATTTAGCCCAAACTGCTCATTCCTGGGATCCATAGGGATATTCTATCATCTAATTTTAGTGAAGATGGTGTCACTGTGATTTTTCTTTTGCTATCCTAGTTGTTCTATGGGGATTTGAGATTAAATACTCACTGCTGCTGCCATTCAGCCTTCTATAATTGGTTTTTTATTGTAAAATGATTTTTTTTTTCTATTTACACTGTTAACGCCCAGGATAGGACAGACTATGGTAAGTTTTAACATATAAATGCAAAATTTTAGTGACTAAACACAAGCACTATTTCTTGCTCATGTCACAGTCCAATGCAGTCAGCACGCTCTCCTGGTAGGTTTCCAAGCAGTGATTCACATGCCCTGGCTGCTTCCACTTTGCAAATTCTTTGTTTACAGCCAAATGGAAGACAAGAGAGTGGTCAACGGTGATCACTGGTTGTGCCGCAGTGAGTTTTACTGCCAGGTCTGGAAGCCACATATATCCCTCATCCCCACATCTTACTGGCCAGAACTCGGGTACATGGCTCCAAACTCACCATAAGAGAGGCTTGGAAACAGAGCCACACTGAAGATCTCTGCCACTATCTGTACAGCTGCCCAAGCAACTTTGGGAAAGAAGGCAGACTATAAAACATAAGATGCTGCCTGTCTCTTCATATATCTGTAAAAGGATTTAAGATGTAATCTGATCAAAGGACTGGTCACCACTGTTTTTAAGAAGGTTTTAATTCCATTAGTACAAAACTTTAATTAAAAAAAATTTGTGAATCAAATCGTTTTCAAGATTGCAAAAAACATGTTTCCATAGTCTTCAACTAACTGCTGACAAATTTGGGGGAGAGTAAGGCAGCTTATATTCAAATAAAAATGAAAATGTCTCTAATTATAAAGATTCCAGTTAAATATATCTTTAGGAATGATAAAGTATTAAACTGTACTACTAATATATGCAGTAAGAAAATGGTGGTTTGTCATCATTTATAAACATAAATGTATTTACAAACATTCTAAATATTCAATATACATACTTCAGGAGAAATCTAGTCTTAAGACAGTGATTTTTATTATCTTTCATCTACCATGTTTGACACTATAAATATACTCACTGAAAACATTAACACAATATTTAAATAAAAATGAAGTTCATGAAAATTTATAAAATAAAACCAATGTACTCTGACTTGTAATCATATCTTAAATATTTCAACTCTACTTTTCTGGCCTGGTCAGACCATTTAAAAATATTTCCACACTATTTTAATTTTAGGGTACAAAACAGTAGCAACTTACTAAGTTTCTATTTTTTAAATTAATATAGAAATTCTCAAAATACTGAAAACCCTGTTTTATGAAAGCAGTAACCACATCATAACAACTTACTTCATTAAGAACACATCTTCAAAAGGCACATTTTAATGACAGGTATTTATCTAAAGATATTAGCTTGAGCTTTGAATTTCCAGTCAATTTTCCATTATCTCAACATTAAGATCATGGAGGGTCAGGGGAGGTAGGAGAACACAGGTTTCCAATGGACTTCCACTAGGACAGCAGTATCCTCACTCATCACATCCACGAAGACCAAGAGAAAGATGTGAAGAAAGGGAGAACGGCAGATCTGACTTCCATCCTAATTCAATCTTCAGAAAATACTTTTTATATAAAAATAATTTAAAAAATTACAGGACAGAAAGCTTAACAACAAAAGGCCAAGACCACAAACTGCCCAGTTTAGTCTGAGTGGTGATGTTATTTGTTTGGAGCCTAAGAAGAGAATGAAGCCCCTGCTTCTTTGGGATCAAATCTTCATATCGGGCTCATCTCAATTTCAATCACTTGGTAAGTTAAAAGTACTACAAATTCCCAGGATGTCAGAAATACTGATATTCAAAATCAAATAAAAATGACTTAATGGTTATCTCTGTTACGGTCCCCTTTAACTGGGACTACTATTCTAAAGTTGACTGTAATTATAATAACATCAGTAATTTCAAGTACCCTACAACACGACTATTATTTTTAAGAGGTTATGTCCTAGGACCTGAAAATGCAACCCAATACACGGTTTGAGTTATGGTTTACCTTTCAGTGAAGTTTAATACTAATTGAAGTACTAAATTGAACGAGATCAGTACTCTGAGGTACTAAATGATTAAGTATTGATCCCATGCAAGAAACAGATGGAAATTTTTTTTTTTTTTTTGCGGTATGCGGGCCTCTCACTGTTGTGGCCTCTCCCATTGCGGAGCACAGGCTCTGGATGCACAGGCTCAGCGGCCATGGCTCACGGGCCCAGCCGCTCCACGGCATGTGGGATCTTCCCGGACCGGGGCACGAACCTGTGTCCCCTGCATCGGCAGGCGGACTCTCAACCACTGCGCCACCAGGGAAGCCCTGGATGGAAATTTTTAATGCTATTCTGGAATTTCAAAATACTGGGGATCTATCTTAATTTCATATTATTCCCCTCAAGTCTCAGTTGAGTGTTTCCATTTTTTTAAAGGGGGAGATAGCCTTAGATTTTTTTTCCCTCAATGTAACAAAATAATTGACCAAAAATATTCTGAAGTACAAAAAAGAAAATGGTCATTGGTAACTTGAAATATAATTTTCTGGTCCCTAATAATGGTCACTTTAGGAGCATTTATTCAAGTTCTAAAGTAGCAGCTTTTTAAATTAAGGCAACATTGTTTTATTCTTTACTATTTTCTATTAACTACTCTATTAAAGCTCATAAGAGCAGTTTCATCCTCAAAGGCCTTTTATAATGTAAGAAGAGTTAACATGACCATTCTTCTCAATATTAAAAAAGTATATAAAAAGTTATTGTATTCAAAGTCAACAAACACCTTATTTTTCTGTTTGGAATTCTAGAGTAATTATAGTCATTCCAGAATGTGTAAACTATGAAATGACCTCTGAAACTAACATCAACAACATAAAATACAATTTTTCTACAAAAATACGACATAGGAGATATATCACTTCTTCCCTGAAATAGAAATTTAGTATTTGGACAGAAAACTGTAAACTTCAATTACATTCAAAGAAAACCTTTTAGAAACTTATATTATTTGAGGTTTTGGCAACTGGAGCTCTTACCAGCAGGTTTACAGGGCGGTAATGTTGTAACAACACAATAATGCCAAACGGTTTCTTTCTCTCACATCTGCTACCAGGAGGAAAAAAAAGGCTTCCTGCAGTGGACAGTCTGGGTGAATGAATTGCTGAGGTGGACGATCCGACCCTGACCTCCACCTTGACTGCGCTCCACAATCACACAAGGCATCTGTACTAGCTGGACAGGACTCCTCCTGTCTCTCAATGCCTGAGTAAGATTTAAGATCTGTGGAAAGAAGAGAGGTTTTCATCAGTTCAAAAAAGATAAAAACCTTCCGTTCATTGACATTATTTTAACCATCTATTCATAACCACAATTTTTATTTCATCCATTTATGCCCAACAGAGACCGTGATGAGTAACTGTTATCAATATATATATGTGGATGTATGGATGCTTATACACACACATACATATACACAGACAAATGCACAGGATTAAATTAAATAATTTTTGCCAATTGGTAACTTTGAAATATTCTAGAATGCATCTATGTCCAGGAGCAATGGAGTCAGAGACTGAATGAAGTGAATGGTTCCACATACATACCCCAGTTGACACTGGACCTAAAAAAATACTGGTCTAAATAGTCTGGTTTTGGGGCTTCCCTGGTGGCGCAGTGGTTGAGAGTCCGCCTGCCGATGCAGGGGACACAGGTTCGTGCGCCGGTCCGGGAAGATCCCACATGCCACAGAGCGGCTGGGCCCGTGAGCCATGGCCACTGAGCCTGCGCGTCCGGGGCCTGTACTCCGCAACGGGAGAGGCCACAACAGTGAAAGGCCTGCGTCCCACAAAAAAAATAAAAAATAAATAGTCTGGTTTTTACTAAATACTTGCCTTACCCACTCATTCAACAAATAAATTTACTGCATGCTTATTATGTGCTAGGCTCTGTTCTAAGTGCCGGGGATGCAACAGTAAGAAAACAAACAAAATCTCTGCCTTCACAGAGCTCACATTTCAGCAGGGGAGGAGTCAATAAACATCTCAAACAAGTCAATTACACCAAGTATTAGAAGGAAAAAGTGCTATGGGGAAGCATGACGCAGGGCAAGTGAATTAGCGAACTGGGGAAGGTAGCATTTAGAGTAAAGTTTTATTTAAGAGTCTATTCTTAAATAGGAAAAGTAAAACTAGGAAAAGTAAACTATATTACATTCCATGTTTAAACATACTCTTGGAATTGCTACTTGAGCATATAAATAAGGTTATGAAACAATACATAGCTTACAGCCTATTCTACTCTGTTCAAATAAAAATTTAATAATTAATTTTCTTTTTTTCCCTGCATATCAGGTAAAAAATTCCCTTTGGGGGCTTCCCTGGTGGCGCAGTGGTTGAGAGTCTGCCTGCCAATGCAGAGGACACGGGTTCGTGCCCCGGTCCGGGAGGATCCCACATGCCACGGAGCGGCTGGGCCCGTGAGCCATGGCCATTGAGCCTGCGCGTCTAGAGCCTGTGCTCCGGCAACGGGAGAGGCCACAGCAGTGAGAGGCCCGCGTACAGAAAAAAAAAAAAAATTCCCTTTGTTGTGTACGTTAGAAATAAGGATGTCTCCTTCAGGTATTTGAAAATATTTAATATACAGATGGTGTGCATTTTACTAGTTGTTGTAAAGACTGTTTAATAGTGAGATAAGCATAAAGGTTTCAACATAAAGCCATACTAATAAATAAATGTCATAATACTTGAACAGTATAAACTAGATGGCTTAGATCCTGGAAGATCTGAAGTATTTAATACATCAGAGAAATAAACCTTTACTAGTAATAGTAGCTACTCATTGTATTTACGGTTTAGGATTCCTTTTAAGCTCTTCCCTTAAAATCTTCTAGGCTAGTTATGTTTGGATAAAAAGACAAAAAGAATTTACAAAATTTATGTTTATAAGCATTGTCCTTACCATGAAAATAAATGTGGGTACCAGCATGGCTAAGGAATGAAATATTCAGTTAGTTTCCTCTTTTGATTTTAAAAATCCTATTCTAAACATGTTAATCTAAACACACTAATTTAAGTAACATCTAATATTTTCCTGATTCTAAAAACAGTACATGATTGTTGTAGAGAATCTAGAAGCGGAATGGTACAAAGAAAATGAAAGTCATTCTACAAGACTAAAAAATTTCAAATATATAATAGCAAAAATTTTTCAGTCTTAAAACTTTCCAAAATATTAGTATTTCTTTGGGAGTTGAGAAGACACTTGATGATCTTGCATTTATTTACTAAAGAAATATTTACTGAGCACGCGTTGTGTTGGGGAGAAGACTAAATACGAGGGAAAAAACCCATCTGAGCCCTTAAAGTGCACACATTGTAGAAACAAACAGCCACACAAACAAATAACTGGAATGTAGTGTGACAAACACTTCAGCAACAGTGGATCTATGCCCTGACTTTACAATCTGATCCCCTCCTTTACATACCACTCATTTTTTCATTTCCCAAAGAATAAACACATCTATTACTATATCTTTACATCAGAGAAGATTATTTTTAGAAATAGACTAAACATTGCAGGCAAGGAAAAACACTTTATTTATTTTGCGGTACACAGGCCTCCCACTGTTGTGGCCTTTCCCGCTGCGGAGCACAGCCTCCGGATGCGCAGGCCCAGCGGCCGTGGCTCACGGGCCCAGCCGCTCCGTGGCATGTGGGATCCTCCCAGACCAGGGCACGAACCCGTGTCCCCTGCATCGGCAGGCGGACTCTCAACCACTGCGCCACCAGTGAAGCCCAGGAAAAACACTTTAGAATGCTCCACCTATGCCACATTTGATACCATGGTAGGGGTGTGATAGGTCAAGGGCAGATGGTGTGAACTCACAGACTTCTGCATATAGACTTTGCTTTCCTTTGGACTAGTTCACTGGTCCTCAAATTTTAGTGGGCATGAGAATTACTGTACTATCTACATAAAACTATGTATATTCTACTTCCTGTTGGTTTTAAGCTATTTTTCAACTGTACTATGTCCAATTTGCTGTCCTTTTTTTTTTGGCCTGCACCGTACGGCTTGTGGGATCTGTTTCCTGACTAAGGATTGAACCCACGCTGCAGCAGTGAAAGCCCGGAATCCTAACCACTAGGCCACCAGGAAACTCCCCCAACATGCTGTCTTAACATCCAATTTCTGAGTGAAATGTGACCCCAATACTCCCATGGAGTGCTAGGGAAATCAGAACTCCTTGAGCGGCAGGAGGAGCCTAGGAAGACAGAGCTGGAGCTTGAAAGAAAAACTGTTCTCCAGAAGGAGGCATCCCAGGAGAGACGACAGCACGCAAAGGGCACCACTGGGAGATGTGAACTGGGACTGAAGAACAGTACTGAGCGGCTAGGCTTAGGGGAAGCTGACAGTGACAAGAGATAAAGGTAGCTATGTTGCTGGAGGCAGACTGCAAAGGTGTTGGAGAAGGTGCTCAAAGTCAGGGCTTAAGCCTGTACGGACTGACAAATCAGGGGAGTTTTAAATAACAAAAGAGATGATCATATCTGCTTTGAGAAAGATTGTTCTGGTCTAATGTGGAAGAAGGATGGGAAAAGAGGTAAGGACACCACTTATAAGATCATTAAATCCAGAGAAGAGATGATAAGGACCCCAGGCAGAGGCAATGCCGAAATGTTGCAGATTTGCCAGACTTTACACTCCCTTATGAAACAGATGCAACATGTTAACCCCTTTGAGCCAAGTTACAAAATGCAGACAACTATGAAGAGCTGTTATGAGGAAAAATAATAACAAACATAAAAATATCTAGTAAAGAGTCAAGTACTCAGGAGGTACGAAAGCGTCACTTTCATTTTCTTTAACATCAATTTTTACTGAATCTGCAAATGAGCTTCTGGTTTATATATCACTGAATAGAATTTCACTCTGTATTAATGAAACTGTTTTATTAATCATTTTTGTCACTTTTTTCAGATCGTGTATAAAATGTATTTCAAATAAATATTTCTGAGGTCCAGTGCTCCAAACAGGCACAGGTAGAACATAAAACGACGCTCTTATTGCGCTTGATCATGACCCTACTGCTAGTTAATGTAAAATTCAAAAATTTTCACTGAATAAACATTTCTAGTCAAATTTTAAAAGAAATGCCTTCATACTAGTTCCTAATTCCAGTCCACATCTTTATATGTAGAATGAGCATTGTCACTGACTATGTGTGCAAAGTTAAATACTATAAAGTAGGACAAATGACTAGGTTGTACGAAGCACAAATCATGATGTTAATTGGCAAAATTAGAAGGGAGAGGGATTCAAGGGATAATTATAAATGACTGAAATAATGAAACGGAGCAGGACCCTATGTCCTCTGCCTGCCTTTTGTCTGTGGAAAAACCTTAGCCAGAGAATAAGTTTAATCAGAGAAATGAGAAAATACGGAAACAAAGGAAAACAGCCAAAGGAGACCAAATAATAACAGGCTAGTCACTAAGCACAGTCAAAGACCCTTAGTTCCTCCTCAAGGGCTATAGATAATATTCTGGACCATATCCTGTGAGCTGTCTTGTAGATACTGAAACCTCCATCAAGTAGAAGAAGTTAACTATATGATGACCAGACTGTAACCATGACCTAAGCTGCCACTATTCCAAGAATTGGCCTCAAAGAAATGGGAACAAACCGACCCTGGAACTGAAGATTAACTGTACTTACAACAACCAAGATGACGCTGGTCAGACCACCGCGTGACCAATTTCAAGATGGCTGTCAGAGCTGACTGTGCTGTTTCTGCATGTAGCCCCCTCCCTCAGCCTATAAAAGCTCTTGCCCCCTGATTGTCAGTGGGGAGGGAGTCAGCCTTTGGACAGGCGTCTGCCCTCCCCCACCAGTTGCCGGCATCTAAAATAAAGCAAACTTTCCTTTCCACCAACCTTGACTCTTTATTGGTTTTTGAGCAGCGAGCAGCCCGGATCCCACTTTCGGTTTCAATAACACAGTATTTTGACTCAATTAAGGAACTGGCTGAATAATGAATTCTGTTGCTTGAAACACAGGTATTAGTTTTTGTTTGTTAAGCCTTGGTTTCAAAGCACTGATTTACTTTAGAATATAAAATAATACCTGATTTTTTTCAGACCAGCTTTTTTTAAAAAAGGGTTAAAATCAGAGAGCTACACAATCATGTACATGGTCAGAGTACCTTACTCTTTTTGGCTATCAGAAAGGTCAAAACCAAATTAAAATAAAAAACCAAAACAAAATAAAACATAATGTTTTATTTTATTTTTTCTTTCCCAGATCCTGATCCTGTCACTCTTATATTCTATTACACCCATTTGTATAATACTTTACTCCTTTGTATAATACTTTACTCCAGGATATGAATAAATAAACCTAAAAAGGCAGATAGCCACTGGTATATCTTTGTAACAGACCTCAGAACTAGAATGTCCCCATATCTGTTCAGACAAGCATTTTAAAATTAAAATTAAAAGTTCTCATGTACTAACTTTAATCTACAATTAAAGTTTACAAGATTATTTACAGCTTTTATTTAAAATAAACACACAAACATTTCTGAAATAAAGATACATCTTTAGGGATAAGAGAATTCCAGAAGATGGAGCATATTGTTAAGTCAAATAGATATGTTTCAAGCAAAAATGCCAAATAAGGGCATAATTACGTATGCCTGAAAATTTAGTTCAAATATAGTTTAGGGTGGTAACACTCAGCAACATAATTACAATCATCAATCATCTAAGCCCATCATTCATACCTGAATTACCGAAAACACCTCCCCACAAGGCTCCCTGGTTCTAGACTCATCTGCTGAGTCAATGTGCACCCCACTGTCCAATCTGCAGGGGTTCTTTGTTGGGTTATGGACACCTTTTGCTGGGATATAAATTCTATTGCCCACTCCATGCCCAAGACGCACATATAAACAGAATTTAGCACGTAATCTCAGGGAGTTCATAGGAGAAACCCCAGGGTAAGGTCTCCTCTTGGGAAATGTAAGTCTCATCATAACTCTCCCTTTTAAAAAAATATTCTGATTCCTTTTTTATTATATACAGTATGTTAGCAGCTTATACATACCATTATGCACTACATTTTATAACATATTCTGGAGATCTCTCCATACTAGTCAATGGACAACTTAGTCATTATCACAGCCCTTTTTTAAAAATTGAAGTATAGTTGATTTAAAATATATTGCATTAGTTTCAGGTGTATAGCTTAGTGATTCTTTTTTTTTTTTGCAGATTATACTCCATTAAACGTTATTACAAGATATTGGGTATAATTCCCTGTGCTATACAGTACATCCTTGTTGATTATCTATTTTATGTACAGTAGTTTGTTAATCCCATACTCCTAATTTGTCTCTCCCCTCTCCCTCTCCCCTTTGGTAATCATAAATTTGTTTTCTATGTCTGTGAATCTGTTCCTGTTTTGTATATAAATTCATTTGTATTATTGTTTAGATTTCACATATAAGTGATAATCAAAGTTTTGTCTTTTGCTGACTTATTTCATTAAGTATAATATTCTTTAGGTCTATCCATGTTGCTGCAAATGGCAATATTTCATTCTTTTTTATGGCTGAGTAATATTCCACTGTATTCTAAGCCAATCATCTGTTGATGGGCACTTGGGTTATCACAACTGCTCCAATCCCTTCCATGTGGAGTCTATACCCGGCACTTAAGGCCCTTCAAAATCTGGCTCTAGCCTGCTTCTCCGGCCATTTCACTTACTATTTAAAACGTATGACTCCAGCAAAGCACTGTATAAGCGCAAGAGAACACAGAGAGATGTATATGCTAATAATCTGTCCCTTTTCCTGACCCCCAGCCTCATCAGAAGCAAGAGCTCCATCAGAGTAGGAACTTGGTTTTTACTCACTGCTTTATCTCAATCATTAGGACAGTTTCTGGCTCTGGTTCTGTCAATAAATATATGATGAATACACAGTTATCTAATTTAACTATATCTATTTGTTAATGTTATATAATGAATAGTGCAAAATTTAGACTTGTCTTCTTTGTCACAGGTATGCAGCAAACAGCTACCTTAAATGAAATGCATATTTTAGGAAGAAAAAGTTAATTAGTAAGTCACTAAAAGACAATGTTTACCCTATAGTTTATTTTCATTTCAAGTCTTCCTTTTGGAATCTAAATACTATTAGTAGACTAGAAGAACCAGACATCACCTGTAGGTCAGCCCAGCCTGCAGGTCCACACCAGCAGATGTAATTGATACCCTGTATTGCTAATGAAAGGAAGTGAAAAGGAGTGAGAGGACTGAGTTACAACTAGTACTTTTATGTCCTAATTAGTGCTCAACCATGGTGACATGGTTATTCACTGACTGCTCTAGCAAAGGCCAAACATATTTTATGAGGAAAATAATCAACAGGAAACAGAACTTGGTATTGAAACATTCAAGCAGGTGGATTTGAGGAGGAAGACGATACCAACACTCAGGAAACCAGTTATCAAAATGAGGACAAGAATTAGCAGTAGGAGGAAACTGGCTAACTAAACAATACACAACAAGGTAAAAAAAATCTAATACAGAGGACAAAAGAGAAAAAAAGAGTATTGAAATCAACTTCATTTCTAATCATCTGAGCTACTTTGGTTCAGAATAAAGGACAGTATTGAGAGCTGCATCTTTGGGTCACAATGGAAAAAAAAAGTTGACTACTGTTTCAAAGAGAGAGTTTTTCCTTAGTGAACAAGATCTTAAAAAGGTGACCTACCTGACCCCTCATCACAGACATCTGCCTTTCAAAAGTGGCTTTGTCAAATCTTCTGTCAGTCTATCACAAAAAGGAAAGAAAACATTACTACAATTCTAAAAATCAGGATCTTTGAAAAAAAAAAATTGAAAACCAATGAACTCTTCAACTCAGCACATAAGGTCATTAGAAAGCATTCCTAATAGAAAAAAGTAGCATGAAAAGATTATTTTAAATTGATGTATTTTCGTATTCCTCCAGAATGACAATAAACAGTGTAGTTATACTCCAACTTGTTCCAGAAAGGATTTAAAATGACTTTCCAGCCAATGGGTTTAGGCTTTTTAAAAAAGAAAATTGAATCATAGCAGATCACCAAATAGTTATTATAATTCAGAGTAATTTTGTAAAAATTCAACTTTTGAAGCAAACAACTTCTCAAATTATAATGTAATTTCACTTCAAAGAATACTCATAGTGTAACTTCACAAACTTATGCTCCTATAAAGTAAAACTGCTAATTCCTTTTTGTTATGTCAGGTTCTACTGCAAGCAGTGATACCAGAAGCAGTAAACTGCAAATCAACTCTATTAAGAAAATCTCTTTTAAGATTTATTTCATTTTCTGCAATAATTAAAACTAAAAACTTATTTACCTTAAACAGTTCATAAAGATCTTCACATAAATCTTGCACAAAGTTCATGTCAGAAATATGTGGTAGAACCAAATTTCTTATTTCTTCAGAAAAAGGAACTTTTGCTTGAGGAAGCCAAGCCCAGTGAAATGGATCTAAAAAAAAAAGTATCCTTATAGTGAGGGGAAATGGTTTATTTAGACCTAAATTTACCCTGCTTTTCCCCTACAGTTCCTAGGTTAAAAAAAAAGACAAGAGACCTAGAGGGGTGGGATAGGGAGGGTGGGAGGGAGACACAAGAGGGAGGAGATATAGGGATATATGTCTATGTATAGCTGATTCACTTTGTTATAAAGCAGAAACTAACACACCACTGTAAAGCAATTATACTCCAATAAAGATGTTAAAAAAAAAAAAAAGGAGAAAGGAGGTATCAGAGAGAACAATTAGTTTTTGCCATCTAAATTATTCAGATTTCTAAGTTTGGATGGTTAATTCAGATGGTAAAGCACAGTAAGGTATTACCTGAACTGGTTAGGTTTCTGAGTTTTAAATTGGAAACAGTAAGAGTTTTGATAATGAATCTATCTCAAACAGCCCTATATCAAAAAATATATCTGGGGCTTCCCTGGTGGCGCAGTGGTTGAGAGTCCGCCTGCCGATGCAGGGGACACAGGTTCGTGCCCCGGTCTGGGAAGATCCCATATGCCATGGAGCGGCTGGGCCTGTGAGCCATGGCCGCTGAGCCTGCGCGTCCGGAGCCTGTGCTCTGCAACGGGAGAGGCCGCAACAGTGAGAGGCCCGCGTACCGCAAAAAACAAAAAAACATGTATATATATATATATATATATATATATATATATATATATGAATCTCTGGTTCCTGTGTTTGGAAACTGAGGGGTATCTATAATTTGTTCACAGCCCTAGATACCATGGCCGAGGTCTCCCTGCCTTTTCAGCCACAAATTATCAGGAACTGACCACTCATATTTGTATATGTGTGTGTGTATGATGTTCCAAAATTTTAAATCATTACTAGGTAAACAGGTAATTGGCTTTGAGGGATAAAAGATCCATGATTCTGGGCTAACTCTAGTTCTCTTCCGAGAAGACCATTAAATATACACAGTGCCAGGACTAGAAAGGTTTGTAACGTAGTGAGATTGTCTAGATAGGGTACATACTCAGATTCATGCAAGAAAATGTAAGGCTTATGAGAATATGATCACCCACAGAACTCCAGTGGGTACATCCAATGCGAACCTCCAGCTCCTACCATGTAGAAAGCCCTGAGGAAAACACTCTGCCTTTAGAGTCATTCCTTCTGAATTCTCTTTTATCTATCTCTTTGAACACTGTGGGAAGTAGTCCATTCCAAAGAAAGCCTTTCCTGTCTGTGGCCTACATCTCTGAAGCTATGTCCAATTTCCCTTTGACCTTTCCCTGACCAATTATATAAAAGAAAAGCCCTGATTCTATGCCTGCCTTTACTTCCAATCCCTATCCCTCAACTTCTACTATCACCATTCAAACTCTCCCCTAAGATCACCAGTCATCTCATAAGGGTTTCTCCAAAAGCCCATTTTCAGCCCTCGTGCTACTTCGTGTGTCTTTGCAGCAAGCAGCACTGTTCTCTATCATCTCCCTCTGAAATTCTCTTCTATGTGGTTTTGGAGATACCACTCTCTCAAACTTTACCTTCTGTCTTTTAAGCCATTTCTCTTGTTTGCTGGCTTTTCCTCTCATTTTCAATGTCACCATTCCCAGATTCTATACTTAGTCCTTCCTCTCCTTCATCTACTAAATATTCATGAAACATTTATTGAGTACCTATGTACCTCACATTGTCCTAGTGGTGGCATTTGTTCACCATGATTTTCCCAGGTGATAGCAATACCATCACGGCTTCCACTTACCAAGGTGACAGTTTAAAAATGACATCCTCAATACCAATTAATCTTTCAAGTTCTAGACCCTTAATCCCGAACTGTGCGTTTGGTAAAATTTTCCAGGTGTACTATAGGCATCTTAAACTTGACACTTTTAAAATACAATTTGCATATAGATTCCAAACCATTAGAGGAAAAAAAAAAAATAGAACAAAGACATCTCAAGTCAGTTCAACCAAAGATAGGAAGGAAAAAAAGAAAAAATTGAAATTCATGGTAAATAGAAAAAAAAAAAAAGATGGCAGGAAAAGTTCAAACACATCAGTAGTTTATTGAGACAAACTACAGAGTTAAGTGTACCGGTTAAAAGGATCTCAGATTGGGTAAAAAAAAAAAAAAAAAAAATTCAGCTAAGAGCTGTTCATATGTCATATCAAAATAATGAAAGTTGAAAATAAAAGTATAGAATAATACAGGTAAATACTAATAAAAAGAAACGAGGTACAGCAATGTTACAACAGATGAAATAAGAAATGCCAAAAACACTGCGAGGGATAAAGTGGGATATATTTTACACTAATAAAAAGAACAAGCCAACAGCAAGATAAAACGCCAGGCCTTTGTGTGTGAACTACAAAGCAAGAAATGCAAAGAAATGCAAAAAGAAACTGACAAAATTACAATCACAGTGAACTTTGTCTCTCAAAAATTAACAGATCAAGTGGTCAAAAAATATATCAAGAATATGATTTGACTAACAAGCTTTCATTAGTAGACAGACACAGAACTTTGTGCCTAACCGCATTCTTCTCAAATACAGTCCTTCAAACTGGCCATATATCAAGTTACAAAAGAATTACTAAAAAATTTCAAAGAGCAGAATTCACACAGTTAACATTCACAGATCACAAAGCAATAAAACTTGAAAATTACAAGGGACAGTTTTTTTAATCAACTGCCCTAGAAATTTAAAACCAAACAAAATACTTCTAAATTATTCCTGTCAAAAATAAAATCGGAAAGTATGAATATGTAAAAGCAGAACAACAATGCAACACCTAGCCAATCTGTGCTTTAGCCAAATGATACCTAGAAAAAAAATATATAGGGAAATAAAATAGCACGAACACAACAGAAGAAAATAATAATGGAAAACATAAATTATGAAAAAGAAAAAGCAAATAAACAAACTGGAAACCTGATCAATAGAAGGCCAATTATCTGATAAAAGCGAAAAATATATATATATTTATATAATTACGTATATTTGTTTTGTATATTATATTTATATATAATCATATATATTATATATATGGGCCAATGCTTTACAATAGACAATCTTGGGCAAGTCTAGTGAAAAAAAATCCAATAAGCAGTAGGAATTTAAAAGAGGCATAGTCATAGATACAGAGATTATTTTTTAAATTTATTACATATATTTCAAACATACACAAAAATTTTAAAAACTAGTACAATGAATTCCCATATTCTGAATAACCTAATTCAATTATTCCCAAATTTCTTATAAAATTTGTTTCATCTATCCCTGTTTTTCCTCCCCATAAGTATTTTAAAGCAAATTCCATTTCATTTCACCCCTAAATATTTAATATGCACAGAGGGGATTTCTTAAATTATAAGAGAATTCTTTAAAACACTTATACGCATAAATTAACAACTCAAGATAACATGGATAATTTAAAGCAAAATAACAACGTCTAAAACTGGCTCAAGAAGACGTAGAAAACCTGACCATTAACTGTAGAAGAGACTGGTAAGGCAGTTAAGCCACTACTCACTAAAAAAGGGGGAGGTAGGCCTAAATTGTTTTAGAAGTGAATACTACCCAAATATGAAAATAAAATGCTACCAAAATATTAAAATAGATAATTCCCATATTACATACATTTAAAAACTGGAAAGCTATTAAACTTATTTTACAAGGCTAATACAAGCCAAAAAATCAAAATCAGACAGTCATCCAAAAATAAGCAAACAATACATGGCAAGACACACAGAGCGTAGTACACATCTTTGCATCCCCAGTGCCTAGAACTGAGCCCTGATGAATGACTGTATTTCACCCAGTTTTTCCTCTGCTATTGTGATATCCATAAATTTCATTCCCTTCTTACTCTGGAAAAGGGGTAACTATAGAATCTATGGAAAGTTCTAAGTACTCACATGCTCTCCACTCATCAGGATGTTTAAAAGGAAATGCTAGACCATTATCAATTGCAGCTATTTTAATAAGCGTTTCTTTATCATCAGTCCATTTTGTTTCCTGAAGGGCAGAAAAATAGTCTGTTGATAAAAATATTTATATGCATATTTCCAAAAGATAATTTATAACAATTATTGAGGTTTAAAGACATTTTATCTGAAGAGCTTATAAAAGTAAAGTTGCCAGAAGGTACCAATTTACCCTTTAAGGGAAGAGACTGTCTTAAGAATCAGTAAAAACTTCATAATCACTATTTTTTTTAAAATTTGGTATTAGAAATTCATGCATTAATAGTTTCATTTTTTTCCTCTTTGGGGAAGAGGGCTTGGAATTATCAAGACTTTAAAAAGTGTACTTCGGTATAATTTATTGTTAGATACATTGCTTAAATGTATGGTATTTGCAAAATACTGATATTTTTAAGATAACAACTTAAAGTTACCTTATTAAAATCAAGTCTTTCCTACAGTCTCATAGAAACAATTAGTTCAAATACAAAATGCTTCTAAATAAAACTCCTCAATGACCATAGCTAAATATAATAAGGTCCAGTAGAAGGAACTTCAAGATACTCTTGATTACAGAATGTAGGCCATTCCTAACTTCTCCATTCTTCTGTAAGGGAAACGAAGACCTCAGGGACAAGAGACTTTTCATGTTAAACAGTACTTCCTATTATCAAAAAATAGAGGGTTGCCATTAAGTGGCCTAGATAAAATAAGAAGACGTGAAAAAGATAAATTTTAAATTGAAAGTATTAGAATGAAGGTCCAAGTGATATATACCAGGTTTATTCCTGTTAGTTTATATCAAATATCTCGATGAACATGCACAAAACACTTAAGAGCAAAAGAATAAGGTTTTCAGTAAAATCCAACTGCTTAAGATATACCAATAAAATATATTTAGGAATTGTTATAAATATGAATATTTTTATATGTGTATTTTAAAACCCATTTCTGCTATAACTGCCATTTATTTTTATTTCTATCATTTTTTTCTATTTACAACTTTATGAGGCATAATTTACACACGATAAACTTTACATATTAAAGTGTACAATTTGACAAGCACTGACAGATGTGAAACCACCCAGAAGTTTCCTTGTGTCCCTTAGCAGTTCCCTCCCTCCCTCTACCCCACCCCAGGCAACCATGGCCTGCTTTCTGTCCCTAGGGATTAGTTTGAACTTTCTAGATTTTTATATAAAAGGAATCAGACAGTATCTTCCATTTTGTGTAGCTTCTTTCACTTGGCAGGATTTTGAAATTCATTCACATTATTGCGTATATCAAGCTTATTCTTTTTTTATTGCTGAGCAATATGAATATGTAATTTTAAATTTCTTTGATGAACACGGAAAACTACAAACTTTTAAAGTGATGCAACAGCTTTAAGTGATGAGAATACACAGACTGTAAACATTGGAGAAACTTATTTTTAATCAGTTAAAACTTTCTTAAATGTATAAACTGATTTAAACTAGTAAAATTATTCTGAAAATATCTCTCATGTAAATATCTAAAATTTGAACTTGGGTAGTCAAAGTTGATAGGAATGGATCTAAAATCTATCATTCTGATAGTGTTGAGGGTCTTCACAGTCTATTATGTACATGAAAAACAGCTTCTTATAAGCATTAGAAGTATATTTTTTTAAGTTCAATGGCTATAATTCACAGGTAAAGCACATAGGTTCCATTTTATCGGGTAATTCTGTATTACCTAATCCTGAGTCATAAGGCTCAGAAAGAAGTGAATTAGTAAAATATAAACATTTTGGCAAAAAATACTAAAGCCTTTATTACATAAAAGCAAAATAAATATGGTGGTTATATAACAAATTTCCAAAGCCCTAAAAAAAGTACTGAGCTGGGCTTCCCTGGTGGCGCAGTGGTTGAGAGTCCGCCTGCCGATGCAGGGGAACACGGGTTCGTGCCCCGGTCCGGGAAGATCCCCCATGCCGCGGAGCGGCTGGGCGTGAGCCATGGCCGCTGAGCCTGCGTGTCCAGAGCCTGTGCTCCGCAACGGGAGAGGCCACAACAGTGAGAGGCCTGCGCACCGCAAAAAGGAAAAAATAAAGTACTGAGCTGATATCATTCTTCTATACTAATACAACATAAAAAATAAAACTGCACAGAGGTTTTGAAAATAGAATTAAAAATACAATGTAAACAGGTGAAGGAAAGAAAAAAGAGGATAAAAACAGAAAAAGGAGATAAAAACCAAGGATCTATGTGAAGGAGAGGATGTGATGAAAAATAACATCAAGGAATTTTTTACAGAAATTGATAGCATGTGTATGTGTATATACATATATATATTAAAATTTCCTTACCGTAACTTCATCTTCTTGTTTCTGGTTTTCACATCTGATTAACCAATTATCATTTCCCCTGTCTTTCAAAACAAACAAACAAAAAATCTGTTACTTCATTTTTTTATGGATATCATAGTTTAATACCAAGGGGAAAAATTTAGTCATCACTTTTTGAGACCTTTATTTGTTATCTGTAGCATATGGACATATTAAAGTCTCCAATTTAACACATACAGACTAAAAATACTCATAAATGTTACCTAACATTCATTGAGATTTACTCTGTGCCAGACATTGTTGTAAGTGCTTAACATGTATTAGTTCACTGAATTCTTAAAAAAACTCTGTGGTAGGTACAATTACTGTCAAGAACTCTTAAACCAAGGTTATTAAAAAGGATAATTTCTCTTCACCTTGAGAAAAAAAGCATCTACCCCCATTTCCAGGCAAATTCCTGGATAGGCTCTTACCTAATGTCTCTATAGGAGTATTCTAGATTTTACACTAATTTTTAAAAAAATTGAACTATAGTCGATTCGCAATATTGTGTTAGCTTGAGGTGTACAGCACTGATTCAGTTATATATACATATTTTTTTCAGATTATTTTCCATTATAGGTTATTACAAGATATTGAATATAATTCCCTATGCTATACAGTAAATCCTTGTTGCTTATCTGTTTTATGTGTGGTAGTTTGTACCTGTTAATCCCATACTCCTAATTTATCCCTCCTTCCTTCCCTCTCCCCTTGGGTAACCATAAGTTTGTTTTCTATGTCTGTGAGTCTGTTTCATGTGTAGCTTCATTTGTACTATTATTTGGATTCCACATATAAGTGATACAATATTATTTTTGTCTTTCTCTGTATGATTTACTTCACTAAGTATAATATTCTCTGGGTCCATCCATACTGCTGCAAATGGCAATATCTCATTCTTTTTCATGGCTGAGTAATATTCCATTGGATTCTACACTAATTTTAACATTAACTTAAGACCATATGATTTAATAAAGGTAAATCTAAAAAGGTACATAATGCTTCTCCAGAAATTAATATAAATGAGCAAAGATTTTGAACCAGTGGTTCTCAAGCTTCAGGGTGCATGAGAATTACCTGGAGGACTTATTAAAACACAAACTGCTGGCCTCACATTCAGCAGGTCTGGGCTGGGCTCCCAGAAGATGCATTTGTAACAAATTCCCATATAATACTGACCCTGACAGTCCAGGGAACCACTGTCGCAGATTATCTATTATGTTGGCCAAAAAGTTTGTTCGAGTTTTTCCATAAGATGTTACAACATTTCCAATTTCCAGCAGGCTTTGTCCTGTTGCCAAGAAACTCCCCTCTCCTGAGGGGTAGGAACTGATTGCTATCACCTGGGCAGGAGCCTGCTCTGAGTCAGAATATCCAGTACGAGATTAATTCTGCCTGGGAGAGTTGGTACTACACCTCTGTTTTCTAAGGGACGTAAAGAAAAAGTGGCCTCAGGGCTTCCCTGGTGGCGCAGTGGTTGAGAGTCTGCCTGCCGATGCAGGGGGCACGGGTTCCTGCTCCGGTCCGGGTAGATCCCACATGCCACGGAGCAGCTGGGCCCGTGAGCCATGGCTGCTGAGCCTGCGCGTCTGGAGCCTGTGCTCCGCAACGGGAGAGGCCACAGCAGTGTGAGGCCCATGTACCGCAAAAAAAAAAAAAAAAAAGTGGCCTCAAGACTACTGCATCAAAATTTTATGTCTTTGATTTGGATAAACAAGAGTTGAATACAATTTGAAAGTTAACAAGATTTGAGTGAACAAATGAGAGAACTTCAGTACCTGTATTTCTGATGAGGTAATCCAAAATAACTAGTCTTTCAAACTGTGACTGAAATTGTTTTCTAATATTCTCAGGCAAAGGGTCAGCTTCAAATTTCCTAAGCCAATATTCAGCCTCCTTGTAACCTTCAACAAATAACTGAAAGGAACCAATCTATAATTTTAAGAATTATAGTTAGAAAAGAAAATATAAGAACAAAGAGACTACTTTTTAAAGTTCTCAGCAGTATTGTCATAAAATACTTTACATGAACACAATAAGAAAAATCGAAGTTAACACTAATTTAGATAAGCCACATTTATCAAGAAAACTATTTTTATACACTAATTTAAAATAATCACATAAAGAATACATAGCAAATAAAAAATGCTCAATCCTAGACTTTCAAGGAGCATAGCAGCTATTTTAGGATAACTAAAAAACAAAATACACATGTGCCCTTAAGATGATATTCTCAACAAGAATGCTGTTTTCTAAAAATATTCATTAACATGAAGTTAATTTTGAAGACCAAATTTTACACCTATCCTGGTTATTTATTTAATAATAGTATAATTTTATCTTACTGAAAAAATACTTCAGGATTCTTTTTACAACATAAGATACAGAAAATGACTTTATTTTTATAGAAGAATGAATTCTTTGACTATGTAGCTTAAAGATCCTGTCATAAATTTTAAAGAAGTAACCAATGAATCATAACCTCTATAGTGGTTTTTTTAAAAAGTCCTTTCCTTGAAGATATGTCTATTTTATAAAGTTTTCTATCGCTAAAATTACTAGTTGTTAATGTTAAACAAGTTTTTAAAGACAGAAATACAAATTTAAATAGCACAGGACACATAGGTAATGGGTAACGTAGCTGGCCTCATAAATATTTACAAACAAATCACTACAAAGAAAACCTATTTAGGACTCCACGCTTTCACTGCCGAGGGCCCAGGTTGGCTCCCCGGTCCAGGAACTAAGATCCCACATGCTGGGCGGTGCAGCCAAAAAAAAAAAAAAACCTATCACTTATCTTAACACTTTATGTTCTTGTTGGCATGAAATTTTAATGATTTCCTAAATGTTTTCTCTAAAGCACTCATAATGAAGTCCTAGTAGTCATAAATACAGAAATAATATCCTTCTTTAGTCACACCTATTTCAGCATATGCAAGGAGTAACAGGCCTTGTAAAGTTTTTCAAAACTTCCTGCTTACTTGGAGAACAATACTAAAGACAAGTTAGGATAACCATGCATTTCTACTCAAATTCTTTTATATAGATAAATGCATAGCAACAACAAAACAACAAAATTGCAGGTTAAATATAATTTAAAAATAATAATAATAAAGCCTACTGCTTTTTCTAGAATGTTTTTCCCATTAACCCTCCCTACCCTTGCTTAGCTAGTTGCTAATCATCCCTTAGGTTTATTTAAAAGTGATAAGAAAAAACAAAATCTAGTATGTATTGAGTAAACTCGGCTACTATCGTTTACTATGTGCCAGGTACTGTACAAGTACTTGACATATATTTTTCCATTTTATTCTCACAACCCTAAGAGGTAGTTTTTTATTAGCCTCGTTTTACAGAAACTGGGGCTTGGAGAGTAAGGGACTTGCCCGAGGTCTCAGAGCTAACTGGTGGAGAGGGTTGGAATAAAACCTAGGCCTAATTCTCAGCCTGCACTTTCAGCCATTACTTTATAAAGCCTTAGGTGCAGCCTCCTCTTGGCAATTCCCTAGCCCTCCAAAGTGGGTTAAATATCCCTCCTCTACCCTCTCTGAGCTCCCTGCACTTAACCATCCTCAGCAGCTTTATCACATTGCGTTGAGACTGCTTGTTACTATAAGCTGTTGAAGATGAGAAAACCGGTTTTACTAATATATATCCACAGTCCACAGCACAGTGCCTAGCGCACAGAGCTCAAGTAATATGTGATGAACTTCGCCCCAAATAAAGCGCATCGCAGTAACTTACCTTAGGAGGAAGTCCTATCCGATGAAATTTTCTACCTACTTTTGGCACTTTCTCTAAAGCATACTTTTTGCCTCTAGATTTTGCACGGTCAATTGCACTGTAGTTAAATGTCTTACTGACGAGCCAAACCACCTAGAGACGTACAGTTAAAAAAAATGGCTATTAGAATTTGCATTATAGTATTTCTATTCACATACACCATGGAACTCACTCTAATGCTGTAAATTAGCAAAGTTTAACACTATACTAAATGCTCCTGAGAATCTAAAATAGAAAGGCTAAGGGATTTGGCAAAGTTGGTTAAATGGCACACATGTATTTCTTTCTGAGAGAGGCAGCTAAAATTGGCCAGTGGAAGAAAGAAGTAATAGTCTTGAAATGTAGAATTAGGAATGAACATTTCCAGTAGAACTTCAAGTAAAAATGTATAAAGGTCAGAAAGAAAAAGATAGCAGTCTTCTGAGCGTATCAGTTATCTCTACCTTCAAAAGAATTTCTAGATTTTTTTCTGCTTTCTAAATGCTAGTTCTTTCTCCTCTTTTCGTCAGCATCATCTCAGCTCACCTGAGCAAGAGATACTCCCTTGGATACTTTGTGGATCTACACTAGAATCAATTTACTAGTCATTTGTGACTCTGGATTACAAAAAAAGGGGCTCAAGTTTAGGCTCTGGAATTACGAATAATACTAAAGTGTTCACAGAGAAGTGGGCTGTAAATTAGAAGGACATGATTAGAAGGACAATTTCTGCTTTACCCTTGTTTTTGGTACAATGCCCAGATGAAGCTTTTCATCCACAAGGGAGGCACCAGCTTCGGAAAGGTATCCCTGATTAGGAAGCAGGCAGCCTCTGCCAAAGCAGCAAGGGCAGCAGACCTTATGAACATATTTGGTCCATTTTGGATTCAGGTGACCATAAGGCTCTTCCGATTTGGGTTTAAACACACCAATAATGTTCTATAGGGGAAAAAAAAAGTAGAAATTTTATTAGACTTTTAAGACAGAGAGATAATAATCCATAAAACGCATTCTGATCATTTTCTACTTCTTTCCACCACAAATTTGGGCATCACTCTTAACTATTAAGAGGTTTAATACCAATAACAGTTTTATACGCACTCTCATTCAACAATCTAAAATCAATAATCCTTTGGGCTAATGGTTTTCAAACCTTGCTCTGAGAAATTCTAGGGAAGGTGAGAGAAGAGGGGAGGGCAGGGCTCTAAGACCCCATCCACTGATTTCACCCATTTTATGTACTGGACTTCCTAGTTAAGAAGGGGTTCCACTGATTTTAAAATGTTTGAAAACCACTGACCTAGGTCAAACAGTGTTATTATTCAATATCTATTAAATACCCAAATTCTATGTTTATTTATTGTCTACTTTCCCAGTAGATGTGTATTCTAAAAGGGCAGGCACTTTCTCTGTTAGGGCTATATCCTAAGTACTGTGTACCTGGTACACAGTAGACATTCAAGCATCTGTTAAATGAATAAATCCAATGACAAAAAGTCATCTCTAAGATACAAAGGAAATGATAGGATATAGTGACATCTATGCTGCCAGATTCTCCTACCTTAAATCTTTTTTCAGTTATTTCTTTATGAACCAATTTTTTTTTTTTTTTTTTTTTTTTTTTTTTTTTGCGGTACGTGGGCCTCTCACTGTTGTGGCCTCTCCCGTTGCGGAGCACAGGCTCCGGACGCGCAGGCTCAGCGGCCATGGCTCACGGGCCCGGCCGCTCCGCGGCATGTGGGATCCTCCCGGACCGGGCACGAACCCGCCTCCCCTGCATAGGCAGGCGGACCCCCAACCACTGCGCCACTAGGGAAGCCCTGAACCAATTTTTAAATAAATTCTCTCCTCTTAAAAAAAATTGCTCATGGATGTCTAAAAGTCTATAATCATTATTACTGGTCTGATAAAATACATTAATATTAAATTTAGAAGCTGAATTATCCTTAGACAAGAAATAAAAATCTTACTATAAGTATATAACTGTTTTATAATGCAATAAAGTCTGAGTCACTAATAAAAAAGTCAAGAACAAATTAAGAAATCAAGCTTGGAATAAAGATAGAGAGATTGACATTACCTACATATATATATTTAAATCTCAAAAAAGCCTATGTTTTAAAATATAACTTCAGTCTTTGCAAAAAATATTTGGGTGGAATTATAATCTCTTTTCCTCCTGAAAAAGAGAACTGCTGGCTATGCATCACTCCGAAAACTTTTAGAAATAATACAGATTTCTGAAAAATTCTAGACTAAGTGGAACAAAGTCCCATATCAACTTCTCTTTTCTGCCTTAGAATTATACTTTGGTTCATTTCACTTTGTCACATTCCAATGCCTTCAAACTTCAGACTGCCCAGGCTCCTTCTCTGGTACAATGCTGGAAAAAATATTCCGAGGGTAAAATAAAACTCTGCTTGGTTACTGTACGGTAAGGACTTGTGAATATAAACCCAACGAATCTACAGCTAAATGTGAATATTCAATAAATACTTGAAACCAAATATTAAAATAATAAAACAGGGGCTTCCCTGGTGGTGCAGTGATTGAGAGTCCGCCTGCCGATGCAGGGGACACGGGTTCGTGCCCTGGTCCGGGAAGATCCCACATGCCGTGGAGCGGCTGGGTCCGTGAGCGGCTGGGTCCGTGAGCCTGTGAGCCATGGCCGCTGAGCCTGCACGTCCGGAGCCTGTGCTCCGCAACGGGAGAGGCCACAACAGTGAGAGGCCCGCGTACCGCAAAAAAATAAATAAATAAAATAATAATAATAATACAGAAAACTATGGCTTAAAATGAATAGCTCAATTTTTAAGCAGTAGAGCGCTTTAGTTAATGGTAAACTGACCTTTATTTCTGAAAAGAAGGTGTAATCAGATTTATTAGGAAAATATCTTCAGAAACTCACAGTGACTTCACACATTTAAATTAGTGTTTTCCAAAATGTCTGTTATATATAGTAGGTCTGTGAAATTCTCACCCTCTTAGGATCCTTCACGAAGTAACTTCCACTTGAACCTTGAGAGATTCTTTCTGGATAAACTCCAAATTCTATTGCTTGCTCTGCTTTCAATATAACATCAGCAAATTCTGGATCATCCAAGAATGTATTCAACTCTGAAGAACCAACAATTATTGCATTAAGAAAAATCGACGTTAAATAGAATGCTAAGAAGAAGAAAGACCAGCTCTGAGAATGCTCACAATATGGACCTGTAATACTGGATTAGATTATTAGCACTAAAACATTTAGGTACAGAAAAATGTAATTAAGTATTGTTTGGGCTGGTTTGATGCTTTTTTTTTTTTTTTCCTCTAACCCCACTTCAGGCTATGACACGTGAAAAACAAGATCTCCTATACTGAAATAATCACACTAATGCCTTGTGTTAACTTGAACTCCTCACTCCCAGTGTTTTTGTTCTTCATCCCACCTCAGCCTCCGACTGCAGTCATACCTCAGATCTGTCATCACTAATACCTGCAATCTCTCCCTACTTTTCACTTTAGGCATCTTTTATTTTTCCTAGTTCACTCCCTCTGGCACCCTGAGTCCAAAAATTCTTCCATCCCACTAGGACGTTCAAAGCACCGATCTACCATATACTGTTCAAGGGTCTTCACCCACTTTGTGTCCCTACTTCCCTCCTTGGCCAGCATAAATTATGGTTAATCATCAAAAAATCACTCTCTTCCTCCCACCCCTCATCATGGTTACCTGGAAAAATCCCAATCCTGGATAAACCCAACTGTCTGCCTATGACTATGCCTATGCCTGGACAGCTAAACTTGACTAGATAAACACAATGCCTGGTGTCTCCCCTTAAATTCATCACCACAGTCCTCAGGTGGACCCTTCATGTTGCCGTGGGAGCATACTACATTCCTGTTAAAGACTCAATGCTTGTGTCCCTCAAAACACTCAAAGCCTTGACCCCTAATGTGATCATACAGGGAGTGGGGTTTTTGGTAGGTAATTAGGTTTAGATGAGGGTGGGGACCCCATGATGGGATTAGGCCAGGTGAGGACACAGTGAGAAGGTTACCATCTGCAAGCCAAGAAGAAAGCCCTTAGCAAGAACCTGATCATGCTGGCACCCTGATCTTGGATTTCCCAGCCTCTAGAACTGTGAGAAATAAATATCTGTTGTTTAAGCCACTCCAGCTAGGGTATGTCATTATAACAGCCTAAACTAGGATGACTCCCCTAATACACAGACTCTCCCACTCTTCTGGACAACTATCTCATACCCTCCCCTCTCCTCAAATTCCCAGCACCTCTTTCCTCTCAGCAGATGATCTTCCTATTTCAAGAAGAAAAGAGAAGCAAGCAGAAAAAACTATCATCAGCCCTCAGCACCATATCTACCCAGCCACAACCTCTGCCTCCTGCCTACTACTATAGATGGATGATCCAAGCTCTAAGATCAACTCCTCCGCTTTGTATACTAGACCTATCTCTTCCTGACTACTCCAGGACATTTCTTCTGCAATTCTTTCCTGTATCAATATTTCCCTCTCTATTGGATCATTTCTACCACCATACAAAGCATGGTGTAATTTTTCTCATCTTAAATCTCTCTTAGCCTCCAAAGTCCCCCAGACACCCCCTCATTTCTTTGCTCCCTTTTATAGCAGAAGACTTCTATAATTATATTTACCATCTCCAATTTTTCTTCTCCCACTCTCTTTTGAACCCATTTCAATCACGCTTCTGACCTGACCACTCCATTGATATAATTTTTGTCAGGGTCCATAGTAACATCCACATTGCTAAACCCAACCTCAGAACTGATCTTCCTTGACCAACACCATCGTTTCACCCTGTCGGTCACTCCCTCCTCCTGAAAACACTTTCTTCACTTGGCTTCCAAGACGCCACTTCTCCAAGTTGTCCTTCCATTTCATTAGTTCCTCTTTTTCAGTCTTCTGTGGGCTCATTTTCATCTCCCTGATCACTTAACTTTGGAATGCCCAGGTTCAGTTCATGGCCCTCTTCTCTCCCTCATCAGCACTGATGGCTCCCTGATTTATATCTCAAGCCTGGACTTCTGCCCTGAACCCCAGACTATTATACTCAGCTTCTCCATTTGGATGTTTAGTAGACAGTTCAAACTTTACTGCCTCAAACTCAATTCTTCATTTCCTCTCAACTGCTTCACTCCCAGTATTCCCTGTGTTAGTTACTGGCAACTCCAAATCTTCTAGGCGCTCTTGCAAAAAACCTTGGAATCATCCATGATCTCACACCCTCACCCCCCCACAGCCAACAGCAAGCTGTGTAGCTCTACCTTAAATGAATATCCAGAACCTAACCACCTCTTACCACCTCCATTCCTTCCATGTGATTCAAGTCACTATCAACTCTAGCCTAGATTGTTACAAGAGTCTCCTAACTGATCTCTCTACACTCAACAGTGAAGGTATGGTAATCCTTTTCAAACGTAAGTCAGGGAATTCCCTGGTGGTCCAGTGGTTAGGACTCAGCACTTTCACTCACAGGGCCGCCCAGTGGTTCTCCATCTCACTTGAAGAAAAACTCTAAATTCTTATATTGGCCCCCAAGACCCTACCCAATCTCCCCTAACCTCCACTTTATTTTTCTGGTTAGCACTTATCACCTAACATATTATATAACTTATTTATTTTGTGAGCTCCAAGAAGACAAGGATTCTCTCACTGCTATATACCCAGAACTTTTATAGTTCCTGGAACATAAAAGGCATTCAATAAACACTTGCAGAGTTAATCATTTAAAGTGGTAATTGATCATTTAAAGTGGTAGACAAGCCAAAAATTATTCACATTTTACTCTGAAAGGCATTTAAGTGCTATTCACGTCAATCTTACGAAAATTCAAACTATAAACTTTCCTTAATTTAAAATTTTCCTTAATTCAGACATAAACAAAACAATTATTTACTAATTTCTAAAAGTTTATGCTGAGAAAAAATACTACAAAAAGGGCCCTTGGGCATATTTAACCTACTTAAAAGAATAAATAATCCAAGTACCTTAGTCATGTCTATACAATTGATATACTATTTCCAGATCTATTCCATGAAAATTCTTAAGAATGAAGGGAGAAACTTTGTCTTTCTTGTTCACTGTGCATCCCTAGCACCTGGAAGAGGGATTGGCATTTAGTGGGTTCTTCATAAGCATTTAAATGAATAAATGAAGTATTATTTGTGTGGCAGAATATGCCAATAATAATTATCATTAGTCAAATGATGTTTCTTCTAGATCAGGGCTCTTAACAAGAAAGAACTTGAAAAGCTATTTATTTCAACTTTGCTCACAGTACTGATGTACTTTCCATAATACATCACCAGCAGGTGGTCTCTGGACCAATGTTTAAACACTTTCAAAGACAGATCACTCCTTTTTCCATACTTTTTGTGTTTGTTTGAAAACAAATATAAACTTCTTTCTTTTTCAGAAATAGGTTTCCTGTAGTTTCACCCAATGTCCCAGACCTGCCACCTGGAGCAAAACAAAAGTCTACTTATTCCTCTCTTCCCAGGGATAGCCCTTCAAATAGCTGAAGATCATTTCATGCTCCCCTAAGTCTCCTCTATTCTCTGCCTCCTTCCATATGGAAGTATTTTCAGGCTTTTCAGCATCCGAGTTGCCCTCCTGTTTCATGCTTCAGTTTTCAATGTGCCACTTTAAAATATGGTCTCCAGAATCAAGCAACCCATTGCAGAGAATAGAGATATCTCTCAGTCTTGACACTATACCAAAATAAGAAGCACTCAAGTATTACAATCGTTGTTTAGGAGTCCTGTCATACTAATTCATGTTGAAATGGCTAAACTCTTGGACCCCTTTTGGTCTCTCCCATCCTGTACTTGAGCAATTCTTTTGGAAACTATGTGCAGACTTTGACATTACTATTAGATGTTATCAAATTGCTTTATGGGTTAAGCTTTATGAGTTCATCATAGAACCTGCCTTTGTTACTCTCATGGAGCCCAGGATCATACTCTGAATACTTAATAATTCAGCTTCAAGCAAAATCAGATCAGAATGATTCCTAAAAAATCAGCCTGGATGTTCTCAATCTCTTTTTCTTTAACTTGTCCCTTTAATGAGCAACTCTTTTGGAGACAAATGAGATTATCTCCCTACATGAAAACTGGCATTCTTTGAAAATGGTCTGGATTTACCATCACAATCCAGAAAGGCACTTAAAAGACAACTGGCCCTACCTAACTACTGCCAGGAAAAAAAAAAAAAAAAAAAAGACTATATATCAACTATTCTAAAAATCAAAGTAATTACTTTTTAGTAATTTTTCTGATTCATAAGTCACAATTACATTCTACAACTTTCTTCATTTTATTTACCTAAATGTGTATTTAGCAATGAGTTTAACTTGGAGAACACACCCTAAAGTTACACTTCAAGATAAATGTGCCATGGAGATTTGGTTTGAAGGTTTGTTGTCATTGTTTGGTTTGATTTTTAATAGCTGAGGGCTTAATTAGCTATATCTTCTTTAAATTTTGTTCAGTTAAAATTACTTTCTCCCTTTTAAGAAATAAACTATGAGATTTTTATTTGTCCCTGTATCAAAAAATATTCCAATTTTCTGAGGAGCATGTGAGTTCTATCTCTGTATACTCTCTTTGGCACTCCTCCAAGAAGCAGTGGCCTTCTAGTCAAGTTCCAGTCCTATTCAAACTCCACACTTTTCACAAGGCATCCAGCCCACCCTCCGAACCTTTGTCCATGCTGTTCTGATGTACATGCCAAGTTTCCTTTCTATGGCTAATTCTTATCCATCCTTCGACTTCATCTGACCACCTTGCAATGCTATAACAAAGTGATCTATGTTCCAGGAGGGCAGAGAGCTTTGTTTTGTCCTGTGATATATGCCAAATGCTTAAAACTGTACCTGGCACATGGTAAACCCTCAATAAATTTGCGAATTAATTATTAACAAACCTTTAACCACACTTAAGGGTTACAGCTGATCCTCTGATAAGCAGAAATTGAAAATGGATTAAGAGAACCCCTTGTATAACCTCTTATATTTAGTTTTATATAAGTGTGCATGGTAACTTATCAAGCTCTCATTTTAAATAAATAAATCAAAATGAACTCTTCCTCACCTAAGGGTTGGGAATATATCTTACCCATTGGCCAGAATATTTTCTAAAAAGAAAAGTAGCTGGCTCACAAGTTTGGCGATCTGACCCAAACTGGAACCCTCAGGGGTTCCAGTGCTATTCATCCTCAAGTCTCAAATCGGATGCTATTTCCTCTGCTAAATCTTCCCTGGCCCCTAAATCCAGGGTATGGCTCTATGGAAGCCTTGGCTTTCCCCATCCAAGCACATATATCCTCTGTTAGAACTGTTTGTTTTAAGTGACTCTTTCCTTCATGAGGTTATAAGGTTGCATGGGGACAAGGCTCGTGACTGGACATCCATTTGATATCTGGCCACCACTGTTTCCCCAAGGCCTCAATTTCTACTGGCACCCTACAGACACTGAAACATTTGCTGAATGATGGATCTTTGCAATAAATGGAAAACGAGAATAAGTGTATTCTAATTATTGGTTGAGGAATAATCTCCAACACACTGCTGCTCACTCCCTTTCAAAAGTTCAGCTTTGGAGGATTGTCAAGATCCTCGGGATATCCACTCTTCTAATACCTTCCTCTAAATTAAGCCAGACTATCAGGATCTCGAATCTAGACCCAGCAATACTGATAACACCACCCACTAGAATTACTTCTACTGAAATGAACTTCAGGGAAGTTGTAAGCAACACTCCTGTGAAAGTCATCACTTTTATTACCAAGATATTACTCAGCATGTAATCTCTTCTCCAAGAGAATACATGACAGTTTATCCTTTGCCAGTTTTGTTTTGGTTCAAATAACTAGTCTGTTTTAACTTTATGGACAGAGTGATTGTGTTTCTCTCAAGTTGGCTGCTCGGTAATCTTAAATATCAAATTTGTGGGCTGCCTGTATCGAGTGTGTGATGTTAATTTTGTGTACTCTTATTCCGGCCCCCATCTTATTTATTTCATTGCTCTTATTTTCCATTCTCATATTTCTTCCTTACTTTTAAATGATTTTATTTTGTTCGTACATTTATAAGCCACCATGAATCATTAAATGGCTTATAAACACACACTTTCTTTTACTTTAGAAGCTCTTTGCGAATTCTAACACCATTCTCTAATTGCCAGGCTCTCCAACAAAATTGATAAGTGCCTCTGGTTTATATTAACTGGGACCTTCACTTCACCTCTCTGTGCTTCCTTAAAATGAAAATAAATAAAAAATAGTGCTCACATCCATAGGGTTCGTTTTAAATTAATATATGTGAAGCACAGAGAACTATGCCCTCTGCATGTACTAACAGTTTTGTGGGTATTAACTATTATCATCTTTACTACTCTTCAACTCACTGATTAAAATGACAACTGGAACAAGGAATGCCACTAATCCTTTTGACATTGATCCCACAACACTATGTTTATGCTGGTTCTAGACTTTGTCACATGTCTTGTTCAAGTAAAGATAACAGACATATGACATTCTTCCACTGGGTAAAGTACATAAAGCTCCTGTTTACATAAAATAGTTAAGTATCATAAATGATGTTAATATTAATCTAAAGGCAAGAATATCTTGGAACTAGAGAGGTGGCTTCATGGAAATTGGATGGTAAAGGACAAAGCAAGTTAATGGACTCAAAAAATAACTAAACTTAATCATCTAGTTAAATTAATCATGAACTTTCTAGGAAAATGGTTTGAAATTTTAAAAATAGTTTTTACAGTTCAAAACTGTTTTTAAATCCATTAAAAATAAGACCTCCATAATAAGTAAACAAAAGTTAACAATTATTTTATAACACTTGGGGATCTACAGCAAAATGGAAAAACTGTAGGACATGAAAAAACTAGGTTCAGTCTGGCTTTTCCACTTCCTGGACCTTGACCTTGGCTTACCTCTGAAGTTCTATCAACTACTAGTTATTACAGTTTTCATTCATTTTCAGTCTTCACACTCAGGATGGGGGTAAATAACTAACTTGCTGTGCTATTGTGAGAATTAATGAAATATACAAAAAAAAAGATCTTAGCAAACTGTAAACTGATATAAGTAAGTTACTGCCATTCAAAAGATTGGAATTCTCTTTAATAATCCATTTGTATTCAAATATTATACTCTATCTCCACTTTGACTTTCTCTAGCCTTAATATCATTTGTTTACAAAACCTCAGCTTCATAGAATAAATGCATTTGTAAGGTTTTAGGCTCTTTTAAAATCTAGCTACACAGGTAACTTTGGGTAGAAAAAGGCAAGCTAGCCGCACAAATCTTAGTTACTTCACAGACCGGTTTCTAGGTAATATATACCCATATTATCAATGTAGCTGGGTGAATGTGGATCCATTTGTGATTTGATTGCAAATACATATTTGTTTGTTCTGTTAAATGTTGTACTGTCAGTGCATCCAAAAGCTAACAGAATGGTAGCTAGCCGATCTGTATATTTAACAGGTTTGTTAAAGCTTTATTCATTAAAGTCTGCTTCCCTTGGGCTGCTCTGATTTATTTACTCTAGAATATTTGACCATAAATTCAACTACAACTAGAATAACCTACTCTATCTAGAATTCTTTAAATTGTAGAAGCCCCATTACTGTACTAATAGCAGGACATGTAAAATCTAACCACTCCAGAAAAACTTAAGCAGCATTAATGAAAACTACATTTTCTGTGCCTTTTCTTTAAGCTCACAGGTGGAATGAAACTCCAGGCACAATGCACACATCTCATCATTTAAACCATCCTTACCACCAGCAAGTAGGTGTTATCATGGCCATTTTACAAACTAGCCTGTCTCAGCTCTACCTAGGACTCTTACAAGCCTATTCTATTTTACTATCAAATTAGCCTTATTCGGCTCGATCATGGCAAAAAATTCGATTTATCAATAAATATCAATGCCTGCAGTCGCATACCTTTCAACATCATTTCAATTATCCTCTCTTTCACCTGAGGCTGTCAGTCTGCTTAACAGTGAAAAATTTTTTTCTTTTTTTTTTAAAGTATAAAAATAGAAATGACTCAAGAAAGGAAACTTTGCAAGAGAGAGAGCAGGTACAGAAATTCAACTGCTTCTGCGCCCTCTGGCTAATGTTACAGTAACAATATTTAACTTCAAAAGTTTTTGAAACGTGTCCCAGAGGCAACCGGATATTCTTGCTCTCTATCTCTCGGCTGTCATCCACCTTGCAAATTCACCAACTCTCCTGGTAGCTCAGGGTTCTTAACCCCAAACTCAAGTCCGAACTTGAGCAAACAACTTACGTCATTTTACAGTGTTAACTTTTCCTGTCTGATTACAAAAGTTTAGGCTCACTCTTAGGGGAGGCCTCAAGGATCAGTGTTTAATGACAACCCCAGGCCTCAGGTGAAGCAGCCTATAGCCCCTGGAAAAGGTGCGAGTAAACGGGGGAGCAGGAAAGAAAGGCGAAGAGCCTTTCCTACTAGGCAAGGGCTAGCGGGAGACAGCGAAAGAAGCCGGGGGTAGGGACCCAAGGAGGGGCTTGAATGGGGGGCTGAGCGGCGGCGGCGACAGGCGCACTGGCAGGGCGCCGGGGAAGGGAAAAGCCGGATCGCACCTGAACCCACGGGGTGGTTCCGGTCCAGGTTGGTGGGCGAGCTCCGCAGGCACCCCAAACTCAGGGAAGAGAAGAAAGACGCATCCCTGGGCAGGAGCAGCAGTTCCCGGTCACTGGCCTGGTTAGGGGAGGCCGCGCCCTCCTCCCCGACAGCTTTCTCCAGCCGCACGGCGCCCCCCGGAGCGCCCTTCTGCGGCTGGGCCCAGGCGATCCGCGGCAGCAGCGGCTCCCGCTCTTCGTCCTCCTCGTCCTCCTCCTCCAGGTTCCCGCCGCCCGCGGACGCCTGCCGCCGGGGCTCGGAGGGCTCCGCCATGGCCTCCCTCTGTGCCTTCCGCGCTGAGACCGACTCAGAGAGGCGAGGCGTCCGGATCTGGCCTCGGCATCGCGGGGAACCGGCGCCGCTGGGTCTGACCGAAAGCACCTCTCTAGTGTGTGGTCCCGCTCGGCGCCCGCCCGGCGGTTGCCCCGCCCCGCCGCCGGCCGAGTCCCACCTCCCGCCCGTCCCGCGCCTGCGCGGAAGGGCCGGGGCGGCTGAGATTGGGGGGGGAGCGCGGCGCGCGGGGGGGGGTGGGGCGGGGCGGAGCGCGGCGCGCGGGGCGGGGCCGCCACTTGCCTCCTAGGGGCCGGGAAGACGCCGGGAGGGGCTGACTTTACTCCTCATTGAGCGAAGGGGTCGAAGTTAACTTACTTCTGCAGAGGTGCCCCTCTCCAGCCCCAATCGGCCTCTCCCTCCCCTGAAGAATTCTCATAGAGTTTACCACAATCTATACCTGTATATTTCTTTGTATGACCATGTAACATGTTTCCCCCACTAGAAGTCCACGAGAGCCAGGACCTTGTCACTTTTTCAAACATCCCTGATTTTGGTATTTTGCATTTTCTTTTTTTTTCTACTGACTAATATGGTCAGAAGTTTATAAAAATTTTAAATTTTTTCAAAAAGCCATCTATGGTTCCATTGATTATTTATTCTCTAGTTTACTGACTTTTGTTCTTTATTATTTCCTTCTTCTTACTTAACTGGGATTTGATTTCCTCTTCTAGCTGATTAGAGTAGAAGATTACATTACCGATTCTGGACTTTTCTATTTTTTTCATATAAGCATTTAAAGCTATGCATTTCCCTCTAAGCATTGCATTATCTGCATTTCACAAGTTTTAATATGTTGTGCTTTCATTTTCATTCAGTACAGAGTAGTTTTAAATTTCCCTTATTGTTTCTTCTTTGACTCACTGTTTTGAAGTGTGTTGTTTAATTTCCAAATATTCAGGGGCTTTTCTAGATACTATTTTTAAATTATTATATAGATATATTTTTAGGGAGATTGCGATAGACACATATACACTATTTTTAATTTATTTATTTTTGGCTGCGTGGGGTCTTTGTTACTGCGCATGGACTTTCTCTAGTTGTGGTGAGCAGGGGCTACTCTTCGTTGCAGTGCGTGGGCTTCTCATTGTGGTAGCTTGTCCTGTTGCGGAGCATGGGCTTTAGGCGCGCAGGCTTCAGTAGTTGTGGCATGCAGGCTCAGTAGTTGTGGTGCACAGGCTTAGTTGCTCCACAGCATGTGGGATGTTCCCGGACCAGGGCTCGAACCTGCATCCCCTGCACTGGGAGGCGGATTCTTAATCACTACACCACCAGGGAAGCCCTAGATATTTTTTTTTAATTACAGTATAGTTGACATATGACATTATATTACTTTCAGGTATACAACATAATGATTCAATATTTGTATATACTGCAAAATGATTCCTGGTTATTATTACTGATTTTTAATTTAATTCTGTTGTGGACAGAGAAGAGTCATTAAAATTTCAACCTTTTGGAGTTTATTGAGACTCATTTCATAACCCACCATATTATCTCCCTTGGTGAACATCCCATGTGTGCTTTAAAAAAGAATGTGTATTCTGCAGTTGAGTAGTTATATAACTGTCAATTTTTTTCTATAAATATTAATTCAGTTTGGTATTGATAGTGTTATTCTGATCAACTATATCATTATGGATTTTTAAATTGAGTTGTTCTATCACTCACCGAAAGGAGACTATTACAATCTGTGAATGTGGATTTGTCTATTTCTTCTTTTAGTTTGATGAGCTTTGCCTTTATGCATTTTGAAGTTGTGTTATTAGGTGCATATATATATATGATTTTTATGTCTTCTGTTAGGCTTTCAAGTCTTCCTGATGATTTAACCCTCCCTGCCTTTCTTTCTTTCTTTCTTTCCTTCTTTCTTTCTTTCTCTTTCCTTCTTTCATGAACTGCCCCTCCTTATCTCTCTTAATACTCCTGGCTTGAATTCTATATTGTCTGATAATAATACAACCTCTCCACCTTTCTTATGTTTACTGTTTGCCTGGTAAATCTTTTTCCTTTTCAATCTATTTGTATCTTTATATTAAGTATGTGTCTCTTGTAGATAGCTTCTAGTTGGTTCTTTTTTTTTGGCTATGTTGGGTCTTCCTTGCTGTGAGCAGGCTTTCTCTAGTTGCAGCGAGCAGGGGCTACTCTTTGTTGTGGTGCGCAGGCTTCTCATTGTGGTGGCTTCTTTTCTTGCGGAGCATGGGCTCTAGACATGTGGACTTCAGTAGTCTCAGCACATGGGCTCAGTAGTTGTGGCACACGGGCTTAGGTGCTCAGCAGCATGTGGGATCTTCCCGCACCAGGGCTCAAACCTGGGTCCCCTGCATTGGCAGGCAGATGCCTAACCACTGTGCCACCAGGGAAGTCCTATAGTTTGTTCTTGATTTAAAAAAAAAAAATCCAGTCTGATAATTTCTGCCTTTTAATTGGAGTTTTTAGTCTATTTACATTTAACATAAGATTAATATCATTGGATTTTAAGTCTATTATTATTTGCAATTTGTATTCTATTTGTTTCATCCCTTTTTTGTTCTTTTGTTTCTCCTTTTCTGCTTTCATTTGGGTTAATCAATATTTGTTTATATTTCATCTTTATTCCTTTATTGACCTTCCACTAAACTTCTTTACATGAATTTTTAGTGCTTACTCTAGCATATTCATGCTTAAAGTGTCTCAATGCATGTAGACCTCATGTTGTAGTAACTGATGTAAAATGTAAGAACCTTGCAGAAGTGTAGTTCTATTTATCCTCCATCCTTTACATGATTGCTTTCATATACATTAGGCCCACCTATGTTTAAATGCAGTGAACTATTTTTGCCTTAAACAATTACATCTTTTAAAGAAATTTTAAAAATGTATATTCTTTTCTATTTACCTACATATTTACAATTTCCAGTGCCCTTTATTTCTTCGCATAGATCTGAATTTTCATCTAATATCATTTCCCTTCCCTCTGAATAATTTTTTAAAAGCATTTCTTGTAATGTATAACTTCTAAGTTTTTGTTTCTCTGAAGTCATCTTTCACTATCATTTTCAAAGAATATTTTCTCTACATATAGAATTCTGGATTGACGTTGCCCCCTACCCCTGCTCCCAGTTTAACTCTTAAAAATATGATTCCATTGTCCTCTAGCTTTTGTTGTTTCTGAATCCTGTCCCTCTACCCACCCACTCAATTTCTACTATGTAATTTTTCCCTAGCTGCCTTTAAGATTTTCTCTTTATCTGGTTTTCAATAGTTTGACCATGATGTTTGTGGTATGAATTTCTTTTTTTATATATCCTGCTTGGGTTTTGCTGGGTTTATTCATTTTTAAAGTTATGTATTCTACCAAATTTGGGGAAATCTGTCATTATTTTTTCAAAAAATTTTCTGCCCCATTCTCTCTTCCCTTTCTTTTTGTGATTCCTATTACATGTATGTTAGGCTCTTTAATATTGTCTTGAAGGCTAGTAGGGCTCTGTCCATTTTTTTCAATAGTTTTTATCTCTGTTTTTCAGATTGGATAATTTCTTTTAACCTGTTTTTAAGTTTACCAACCCTTCAGCCATTTCTAAATAGCTGTTAGGACTACCCAGTGAATTTTTTATTTCAAATTTTGTACTTTTCAGTTCTAGAATTTCCATTTGTCTCTCTCTCCCTCTCTCTTTTTAGAATTTCTATATCTCTGCTGACTTTTTCTGTTAATTCATTATTTTGACCATATACTTTTTCATGTCCTTGCATATATGTATAATAACTGTTTAAAACTCTTTTCTAGGGCTTCCCTGGTGGCGCAGTGGTTAAGAATCTGCCTGCTGATGCAGGGGGCACGGGTTTGAGCCCTGGTCTGGGAAGATCCCACATGCCACGGAGCAACTGGGCCCGTGAGCCACAACTACTGAGCCTGCGCGTCTGGAGCATGTGCTCCGCAACAAGAGAGGCCGCAACAGCGAGAGGCCCGCGCCCCGCAATGAAGAGTGGCCCCCGCTCGCCACAACTAGAGAAAGCCCTCGCACAGAAACGAAGACCCAGCACAGCCATAAGTAAATAACTAAATAAATTAAAAAAAAAAAAAAAAAAAAAAAAATCTTTTCTAGCCACAATGGAGAATGGTATGGAAGTTTCTTAAAGAAGTAAAAATAGAGTTACCATATGATTCAGTGATCCAACTCCTGAGCATATATCCAGAGAACATCATAATTGGAAAGATACATGCACCCCAATGTTCATAGCAGCTCTATTTACAATAGCCAAGACATGGAAGCAACCTAAATGTCCATCAACAGATGAATGAATAAAGAAGATGTGGTATATATATATATATATATATATATATATATATATATAATGGAGTATTACTCAGCCATAAAAAAGAATGGAATAATACCATTTGCAGAAACATGGATGGACCTAGAATTTATCATCCTAAGTGGAGTAAGTCAGAGAAAGACAAATATAATATGATATCACTTATACGTGGAATCTTAAAAAAATGATACAAAGAACTTATTTACAAAACAGAAATAGACTCACAGACATAGACAACAAACTTATGGTTACCAAAGGGGAAAGAAAGGGGGTGGGATAAACTGGGAATTTGGGATTAACATATACACACTACTATATATAAAATAGATAAACAACAAGGACTTACAGTATAGCTCAGGGAGTTATATTCAATATCTTATAATAATATATAATGGAAAAGAATCTGAAAAAGAATATATATCACTTTACTGTACACCTGAATAACACAACATTGTAAATCAACAGTACTTCAATTAAAAAAAAAAGTCTTTGCTAATTGTTACATCTGAGTCATCTTGGAGTCAGTTTCTACTGACTACCTTTTCTCTGAACCATGAGTCAAACTTTCCTGTTCCTTGGAATCCAAATTGGAAAAGAAGAAGTAAAATTGTCACTGTTTGCAGATGACATGATACTATACATAGAAAATCCTAAAGATGCCACCAGAAAACTACTAGAGCTAATCAATGAATTTGGTAAAGTTGCAGGATACAGAATTAATGCACAGAAATCTCTTGCATTCCTATACACTAGCAACAAAAGATCAGAAAGAGAAATTAGGGAAACAATCCCACTTACCATTGCAATAAAAAGAATAAATTACCTAGGAATAAACCTACCTAAGGAGGCAAAAGACCTGTACTCAGGAAACTATAAATACTGATGAAAGAAATCGAAGATGGGGCTTCCCTGGTGGCGCAGTGGTTGGGAGTCCGCCTGCCGGTGCAGGGGACGCGGGTTCGTGCCCCGGTCTGGGAGGATCCCGCATGCCGCGGAGCGGCTGGGCCCGTGAGCCATGGCCGCTAGGCCTGCGCGTCCGGAGCCTGTCCTCCGCAACGGGAGAGGCCGCAACAGTGAGAGGCCCGCGTAACGCATAAAAAAAAAAAAAAAAAAAAAAAAAAAAAAAAAGAAATCGAAGATGACACAAATGGAAATGGAGAGATATACCATGTTCTTGGATTGGAAGAATCAGTATTGTGAAAATGACTATACTACCCAAAGCAATCTACAGATCCAGTGCAATCCCTATCAAATTACCAATGGCATTTTTCACAGAATTAGAATACAATTTGTATGGAAACACAAAAGACCCCAACTAGCCAAAGCAATCTTGAGAAAGAAAAATGGAGCTGGAGGAATCAGTCTCCTTGACTTCAGACTACACTACAAAGCAACAGTCATCAAGACAGTATGGACTGGCACAAAAACAGAAATATAGAACAATGGAGCAGGATAGAAAGCCCAGAGATAAACCCATGCACCTATGGTCACCTAATCTATGACAAAGGAGACAAGAACAGACAAAAGAAAAGACTGTCTCTTCAATACTGGACAGCTACATGTAAAAGAACGAAATTAGAACCTCCCTAACACCATACACAAAAATAAACTCAAAATGGATTAAAAACCTAAAGTAAGGCTGGACACTATAAAACTCTTAGAGGAAAACATAGGCAGAACACTCTGATATAAATCACAGCAAGATCTTTTTTGACCAACCTCCTAGAGTAATGAAAATAAACAAATGGGACCTAATTAAACTTAAAAGCTTTTGCACAGCAAAGGAAACCATAAACAACACGAAAAGACAACCCTCAGAACGGGATAAAACATTGCAAACGAAGCAACTGACAAGGGGCTAATCTTCAAGATATACAAACAGCTCATGCAGTTCAATATCAAAAAAACAAACAACCCAATCAAAAAATGGGCGGAAGACCGAAATAGATATTTCCCCAAAGAAGACATACAGATGGCCAACAAACACATGAAAAGATGCTCAGCATCACTAATTATCAGAGAAATGCAAATCAAAACTACAGTGAGGTATCACCTCACACCAGTCAGAATGGCCATCATCAAAAAATCTGCAAACAATAAATGCTGGAGAGGGTGTGGAGAAAAGGGTACCCTCTTGCACTGTTGGTGGGAATGTAAGTTGATACAGCCACTATGGAGAACAGTATGGAGGTTCCTTAAAAAATTAAAAATAGAACTACCATATGACCAGGCAATCCCATTCCTGGGCATATACCTGGAGAAAACCATAATTCAAAAAGATATATGCACCCCAATGTTCATTGCAGCACTAGTTACAATAGCCAGGACATGGAAGCAACCTAAATGCCCATCAACAGAGGAATGGATAAAGAAGATGTGGTGCATATATATAATGGACTATTACTCAGCCATAAAAGGGAACGAAACTGTGCCATTTACAGAGACGTGGACCTAGAGACTGTCATACAGAGTGAAAGTCAGAAAGAGAAAAAGAAATATCGTATAATATTGCTTATATGTGGAATCTAAAAAATGATGAACGTATTTGCAAAGCAGAAATAAAGACACAACTAGAGAACAGCGTATGGACACCAAGGGGGGAAAGGAGGGATGGGATGAATTGGGAGATTGGGATTGACATATATACACTACAATGTATAAAATAGATAACTAGTGGGCTTCCCTGGTGGCGCAGTGGTTGAGAGTCTGCCTGCTGATGCAGGGGACACGGGTTCGTGTCCCGGTCCGGGAAGATCCCACATGCCGCGGAGCGGCTGGGCCCGTGAGCCACGGCCGCTGAGCCTGCGCGTCCGGAGCCTGTGCTCTGCAATGGGAGAGGCCACAACAGTGAGAGGCCCGCGCGTACCGCAAAAAAATAAATAAAAATAATAAATAAATAAATAAATAATAAAATAGATAACTAGTGAGAACCTACTGTATAGCACAGGGAACTCTACTCAGTGATCTGTGGTGACCTAAATGGGAAGGAAATCCAAAAATGAGGGGATATATGTACATGTATAGCTGATTCACTTTGCTGTACAGCAGAAACTAACACAACATTGTAAAGCAACTATACTCCAATAAAAATTAAGTAAAAAAAACCCCAAACTTTCCTATTCCTTTATATTCTTGTTAGTTTTTTATTGTGTACTGGAAATTGTAGGTGATACATTGTAGAGCCTCTAGATTCTGTTATCTTCCTCTGATAAATGTTGATGTATTCTTGCAGGTACAGTAAGTCCCCTACATACGAATGAGTTCTGTTCCGAGAGCACATTCATAAGTCCAATTTGTTTGTAAGTCCAACGGAGTTAGCCTAGGTACCCAACTAACACAATCGGCTACATAGTACTGTACTGTAAGAGGTTTACAATACTTCTCACACAAATAATACATGAAGAACAAACACAAAAAATAAAGAAAACATTTTTAATATTACAGCACAGTACCTTGAAAAGTACAGTAGTACAGTACAACAGGGCTGGCATCGAGTGAACAGGCAAGAAGAGTTACTGACTGGAGGGAGAGGAGGTGGGAGATGGTAGAGCTGAAGGATCGTCAGCGATAGGAGACGGAGGGCAAGGTGCAATTTCACTCACGCCTGACGTTGACGGCACAGGTTCTGGTTCCTTGCTGGATTCAGTTCTATCTACCCTCTTGAAAAAACAATCCAGTAATGTCTGGGTAGCTATTTTTTTCTCATTGTAGATGACACGGTAGCACTGGATTGCATTCTGAATGGCTGCTGCAACTTTCATGTACTGTTCTACGATCGGGTCCTGTGCCTCCAAAAGTAACAGTGCCTCCTCACATAAAGAAAATCCCCTTGCCATTTCCTACATTGTGAATCTCTTCGGTTCTGCAGTTACTTCTTCTTCCTCTTGTCTCTCTTCATCCTTTCTCTGGGCCTCCAATTCCTGGCGCTTCTTAGCAGTACCAGCTATATCACCACTGCTTTTACGCTTGCTTCCGGACATCCTGGGCTTGAAATAAAGATACTGTACTACTGTACTCTATACAGTACTGTACAGTATAATACACAAAAGCACAACCACTTGTAGAGGATGCACGCACGTGACAATGTACAGCAGACACGTGAACTAACTTACATGATTGGACACGGATACACATTCACATCTTTGAAAGTTTGCAACGTAGGGGACTTACGGTAGTTAACTTTTATCCTATGCACACAGAGTTCAGGAGTCAACCAAGGACTTGGGCAGAGTGTATGTGTAGATTTCGGAGCTCTCTCCCTCTATTACTCCTTCCTTTTCAGGAGTTTCATCCTCAACTTCCAGATGCTCTGGGAGCCCCAGGGTCCATTCTCTAATTCCTTAAGCCATTAAGATTGTGGCTTTCTGAGTTCCCGCTGCTTTTCACAGTGCAGACCGAGTAGTGCCCTCAGATAAAAAGATGTATGAGCATAAATCACACTCATTATATTTCAATTCTTTGAAGAGTAGCCATCCCTTAAAATCCCGCCTGCTAGCTTTTGGTTACTTTCCAGCGTCTTCAAACAATTGTTTTTATATTTTATCCAAAGTTTATAACTTTTATCTATAAAAGGCTTAGTCTGATATAATCTCCTATAACATATTTTTATGGAAATGTATCTTTTAGTGAGATGAATGGTGCTATTTTTTGTCCATAGTTCACATGTTAGTAGAGGAATATTACTTATTGCTAGATAAGACAGGATTCATCATCAGTTCTATTCGTAGTTTTAGTTTTTATAGATATAAACACTGAGAAAATATGTTCAAATAAATAGATGCTTATGGTGAATACTTTGAAATAGCAATGTCACTCAGATCTTTGATCTTCCAAATGCTAAAAGTCATATAGCACTCTATCATCAAAAATTATTTTTTATGATCTATTATAAGGCAATTCATTTAGGTCCTCCTTTGTTTGAGTTATTCACTTTGTCAATCTCTGGGAAGTATACCAAAAAGTCTTTTAAAAGACTTATCAGTAATTAATAATTGTACTGTAACTCTTCCATTTCAAGGCACTTTATTTTTTAACTCAGAATTGAGAAAATAAGAACATTAACATTTCTATAGACCTTTGGCAATACAATATTATTTGTTAAAATGCTTTTATCTTATCATGAGTTTTAAGTATATTTTTGCCAAAACTTTAGAAATGCAGATTTGGCTCATTCAGTGTATGTAAAAAGTCTAACTTAAAAGTTGATCGGGGGCTTCCGTGGTGGCGCAGTGATTGAGAGTCCGCCTGCTGATGCAGGGGACACGGGTTCGTGCCCCGGTCCGGGAAGATCCCACAAGCCGCGGAGCGGCTGGGCCCGTGAACCGTGGCCGCTGAGCCTGCGCGTCCGGAGCCTGTTCTCCGCAACGGGAGAGGCCACAACAGTGGGAGGCCCGCGTACTGCAAAAAGAAAAAAAAAAAAAGTTGATCGGTAAAGCCAATGTTTATTACCAAATCAATCAGCCAAAGCAGACTTTTTTTCAATTCTCGTAAACATGGTAAAATATATCCCTGTGTCAGCACCTCGGTTTTGAATTCTAAGGCTCTGCTGCCTCCAGTATTTCTCACAGATATTTCTTAATTTTGTTCCATGGAATATTCCCTTAGGAGTCCATTCTTCAATAAGAGTCAGGGTTTAGAAGATGCAAGATCTTTAAATGAAACGTGGCATCACTCTTACAACATCACTCTACATCCTAACACTACATCCTAGAACATCCTAACACAAGCCTATATGCACCATGTCCAATGTCACCATCACCTGTAAAATAATGCTCCTTTAATAAGAAAAGACACAGAGCGCTGCCGCTATTTGCTGGGGCTTTTGTTAATGGAGGCTGTGTCAACATCTGTATTTCAAATCCAGTCTTTGTTGTGAGCCTCAGGTTTTTGAACACCCCGAGCAAGGAGCCATTGGAAGATTCAGGATAGGCATTCCAGCACCACCTGGCATACTACAATTCAATTCTGCCACTAACCACCCAGAGTTAGCACAGATCCCACAAATTAAGGGGTCAGTTCTCCATGAGACTGTCCTTACTACAGATGCCAGCTACACTTCAGGGGTCCCCAGGACACCCCCTTTTATGACCAACTGGCTATAAATTTGGGGGGCCCATGACCTCCTCAGGTTCTGTAATTTGCCAGAACAGCTCACAGAACTCAGCAAAGATCTCAAGGTTTTTGCCGTAAGGGAGAGTATGATGAGATGGAAATTACAAACAAATAAACAGGCAGTTACAATACAGTATGCTGTAGCTATGTGGAGGAAGTACAGGCTGCTATGAGAGCATATAAGAGGGGCCAAGATCAGGAAAAAGGGTTAAGAAAGAGAATTCAGGGGCAGGGAAGAGACTTGGCTGGAGTAAAATCCCACCTGAAATTTCTGATCATTTTTTTTCAGCAATCTAGCTGCTGCTTTTTGCTAGTGGTACTGGTTGGGCTCCATCAACAACTCTCGTCCCTCCAAGGTACCCCAAGTGATCTTTATTTTCACCCCTAAGTAGAAAACGATCCTTACTGAGGAAACATGGACTCAAGAAAGTTTCCTAGTTCCTGCATACATTCAACAAATAAATTGTGCCAAGTGCTATTGTAGTGCTGGGAAGAGAGGAGTGAACGCACCTCTGCTCTCATGAGGCTTCCATTCTCCTGGGGGAGATAAACGATAAAAAGTAGCCAAGAGAATATTAGAATGTGAAATTATGACAAATGTTATGAAAAAGAATAATGCAGGGTGAGGAGTACAGAATAATGGTAGTACAATGGGTGGGTGCTATTTCATACAAGGTGGTTGTAGTGGGTTGAATGGTGATTTCCCCCTAAAGGTAATGTCCCTGTCAAATCCCTGGAACCTGTGAATATTATCTTATTTGGAAAAAAAGGTTTTGCAGATGTAATTAAGTTAAGGATTGGGGGACGATATCATCCCAGATGGCACTAAATCCAATGACAAGTGTCCTTATAAAAGAAAGGCACAGGGAAGTTTGAGACAGAAGAGGAGAAGACACACATAGAGGCAGATGTGAAGATGAGGCACAGATTGGAGTGATGTGGCCACAAGCCATGGAATCCAAGGAATGCCAACAATGGCAAGAAACTGATACAATAGTCAAATGCTCAAAGACAGAATTGACGGTGAAAGTGATAGCTATTAGGCTATGGGATAAGAATGTTCCAAATACCTATCCAAGAACATGGTATATCTCTCCATCTATTTGTATCATCTTTAATTTCTTTCATCAGTGTCATAATTTTCTGCACACAGGTCTTTTGTCTCCTTAGGTAGGTTTATTCCTAGATATTTTATTCTTTTTGTTGCAATGGTAAATGGGAGTGTTTTCTTGATTTCACTTTCAGATTTTTCATCATTAGTGTATAAGAATGCCAGAGATTTCTGTGCATTAATTTTGTATCCTGCTACTTTACCAAGTTCATTGATTAGCTCTAGTAGTTTTCTGGTAGCATCTTTAGGATTCTCTATGTATAGTATCATGTCATCTGCAAACTGATTCACTTTGTTATAAAGCAGAAACTAACACACCATTGTAAAGCAATTATACTCCAATAAAGAATTAAAAAAAACAAAAACCAAACAAACAAAAAGAATGTTCCAAATACCTGGTTACTTCTAAATCCCTTCTATATGAAAATTCTGGAGCTTCTACTTCTGTTTTTGGCACTGTTTTAATTTTTGTGTTTGTTTGGTTTTTTTTTTTTACTAAAAAGTTACATTAAAATGATTTTAGTGCATTACAAGGTTTTTATAGCAATGGGGGAAAAAGAAACAAAGACTACTTGACTTAGGTGAATGTCTTAATTAGATGAGGTTGATTTTTAAGGTTATGATTCAACTGATATGCCATGTGTAACCATGGAAAACAGAAAGAACACTAGCCTTTCTGATATATTATAAATATATTATAAATACCATAATATTATAAATCTGACTGATAATAGCCACTTGATTGATAATCTATATTGGCTTTGTTTAGCTAGCTCCAGTGGACTTTTACTTCACGGGGAATTATTATTGTCTTGAAGAAACACAAAGATCCTCCAGAAGAACCCTCCAACCTTTGTATTCTGCTCCACTTCAATATCTACATGTATATGTTGTGATTTGAATACAGATATATTAAAGAAAATCCTGATTCTCAGTTTTCTGTCATTTCCCAAATTTATCTTATACTAATACTGGATCTTGCTTTAAGCAGAATCTGTTCCCAAAAACTTACATGCAGATAAAATGCTTGTGAAACAAATGCTGCTTTTATGCAGTGATAATGAAAGCTACAGTTTATTGAGAACCAGATGCTGTTCCACATGCTTTGAGTTTATTAGCTTATATACCCTCACAACAGCTCACTCTGGCAGGTGTTCTTATTATCCCCTCTTTACACATGGGGAAACTAAGGTATATACAGGTGAAGTGATTTGTCCCAGATCACCCAGCTGTAAGTGGCAGAGTTAATGTTGGAACGCCAGTGGTCTGGCTCCACCCTTTTGGCCATTCTATTATACAGCCCCTCTTCACTTAGGAAACCAGTGGAAGGTTCTTTCTAAATCATAGTTCTGATCATTGTCAACAACTTTTTTTTTTTTAGGAGATAGTTTTTTTTTTTATTATTGAAGTATATAGTTCATTTAAAATATGTTAATTTCAGGTGTACAGCAAAGTGATTCAGTTATATATATGTATATATATATATTCTTTTTCAAATTCTCTTTCATTATAGGCTATTACAAGGTACTGAATATAATTCCCTGTGCTATACAATAGGTCCTTGTTGGTTATCTATTTTATATACAGTAGTGTGTATCTGTTAATTCCAAACTCTTAATTTATCCCTCCCCTCCTTTCCCCCTTTGGTAACCATAAGTTTGTTTGTTTTCTATGTCTGTGAATCTATTTCTGTTTTGTAATAAGTTCATTTGTATCATATTTTTTTATATTCCACATATAAGTGATATCATGTGATATTTGTCTTTCTCTGTCTGACTTACTTCACTTAAGATGATAAATTCTAGGTCCAACCATGTTGCTGCAAATGGCATTATTTCATTCTTTTTTATGGATGAGTAATATTCCATTGTATTGATATAGATCTCTATCTCTATATCTATATATATATGTACACCACATCTTCTTTATCCATTCATCTGTTGATGGACAGTCACTAACTTCTAATGTTATCCCATTGCTCACCAAAAAACAAAAACAAAAACAAACCTAAAAATTTACCATTGCAGGGACTTCCCTGGTGGCGCAGAGGTTAACAATCCACCTGCCAACGCAGGGGACACGGGTTCAAGCCCTGCTCTGGGAAGATCCCACATGCCACGGAGCAACTCAGCCCATGAGCCACAACTACTGAGCCCACGTGCCACAACTGCTGAAGCCTGTGAGCCTAGAGCCCACTCTCCGCAACAAGAGAAGCCACCGCAATGAGAAGCCCGCATGTGCACCGCAACGAAGAGTAGCCCCCGCTTTAATTACTTCTCTATTCAAAGGTGCTGTGAAACTGTGAGCTCCTTGCAGGGAAGGATGTGATGTTCTCTCTGTATTTCTCTCTCGCTCCCTCCAGTTCCTAGGAGAGTGACTAGAACATAATGTGTGTTTAACAAAGCATATAAATTCATGAACAAATGAATGAATAAGTAAAATCAGGTTTAAAGGAGTTATGTAAATAAACTTTGTAGTGAAAGCCATAAACCCTCCACTTCTCTTTGATAGTATTGATATTTGCTCCCCAAATATCACAAAGAAAGCCTGTGTTGGGAGGTCCCCAAGAGCATCCCCAGGTTTGATGATTCACTAAGAGGACTCACAATATAGTCATATTTACATCTATGACTTATTATAGCAAAAGGACGCAAAGCAGAATCAGCAAAGGGAAAAAGCACCTGAGACCAGGTTGGGACAAACCAGGTCCTTACTTCCAAGAGCTCTCTCCCATTGGAGGCACCACATGACACTCTTACTTCCCTAGACTACAAGTTGGGACAACACGTGTCAAATGTTGTCTACCAGAGAAGCTCATTAGAGGCTCAGTGTCCGAGGTTTTTATTGGGGCTAGTCATGCAGGCACCCCCTGCCTAGCATCTACCAAAATTCCACATCCCTAGAAACAAAGCACGTGTTCAGCATAAACCATATTGTTTGCACAAACATTTTAGGCATAGTGAGCCGCTCTTATTAGGAATGATGGGAACCGAAGTTCCCAGATGTCAGTCAGGGGCCATGACAACCTCTTCAGTGTTGATCACATCTGCCAAATGAGAAGAGCTCCCAAAGGAAAGGGTACATCTCAACAAGAAAAGAGGGAAAGGGTTGGCCAGCCCCACACTCCAGAATGAACACGAAGGACAGAAGCCTGGTTCCTCAGAGGCCATCTCAGAAGAGAGTTAAGCAAAAAGTTGCCAGATTTTCTTTTCCAAAATCCTGGTTGGAGATGGGGATGGGTTCATGGCATACAAGGCTGTGGTGGTGGTTAAAAATATAAGTACTTGATGAAAATGCATTGGTACTTCCGATTTGTGCAGTTTATATCAATTTTAGGAAATATTAAAAAATTTTTGTAACTGTAGAGAAGTATACAATTCAATTTTTGTTTGTTTTTTGTTTTAACAGACAGAAAGGAAAAATACCCAAGTGCCAATTTAATTGCAGACGCTAGATAAATCCAGGAACAAGATAGACCAGAAGAGCAGTGGTTTAACACGTTTTATAAACCTTGAAATTTCCCCTGCATTCTTACTTGTGTGATTGCCTGTCTGTCTGTAGTAATTAGTAAAAAAAAAAAAAAAAAAAGTGATGAAAGCAAAGAGAGGATTATGAGTTTGTCAGCAGGAAAAGGAGGAACAGGGAAAATTGGGTACCACTCTGCTGCTGGGCTTGGGTGAGGGGAGACGAGCGGGTGGTGACAGTTGCTGAAAGAAAAGGAAAATAGGTCATCCTTAAGCCCCTGGTGGAGAGGAAGAAATGGGGTCAGCAGGCGTGGGCCTGCAAAGAGATCTGGGGCTTAGCCTTTGAAGCCTGTATTAGTTTCCTGGAACTGCCCTAACAAACCATCACAAACTGGGTGCCTGAAAACAACAGAAATTTATTCTCTCACAGTTCTGAATGCAAGAAGTTTGAAATCAAGGTGTCAGCAGAGCCATGCTCCCTCCAAAGGCTCTTGGGGAAAATCCATCCTTGTTTCTTTCAGCTTCTGGTACCTCCCAGAAATCCCTGGCCTTGTGGACACATCATTCTAATCTCTGCTCCAACATCACATATCCTGCTCCTCTCTGTTTATCTCTGCTTGTCCTCTTCTTTTTATAAGGACACCAGTCATTAGATTTAGGGCCTCCATTAATCTAGGATGACCTCATCTTAACTCATTACATCTGCGAAGACCCTATCTCCAAATACGGTCACATTTTGAGGTTTTGAATGGACATGATATTTCCTTTTTTTTTTTTTAAACAGGGGACACTATTCAACTCACTGTAAAACCCCATCGCAGTAACTTGCATCTGTCATTATTAGATGGAAGGTCCTCAGCCAAAACCTCAATGTGTCTATTAGCATAGCTTTCCTGGAATCTATGACTATCAAAAAAAGGAAACCACTGAGCAAACCTAAGAAGTGGTCAAAAAAAGGATAAGGAAAATTTCTTCCTATACATGACCAGATTTAAAAGACCATGATTCTAAACCTCACAATGAAAGCTCTTTGTTGATGGAAATCTGCCTATGAAGTACCATACGCTGAATGTGGTTCCATTAACTCTTCGGGGTATCTTGAATGTGCTCTGAGCTTCCTCACACAGTCCCTTCCTCACTGGGTGTGTGACAGGCCCACCTGCAAGGATCCAGATGCAGTCAGATGACAGGAGGCACATGCATGTAACCGTATCCAGAACTGTCCAAGCCACCCACAAAGACGCCCCAGCTACACTAAAATGACCTCTGGCCACTCGTTTCTGGAGACTGCTTCTCTGCTAGGCTTTCCCGTCAAGCTGGCCTCAGCATAAAGGAAATCTTTATTTGTTTAAGGAAGCTCTGGCAATTGGAATTTGTCACTCTTGGTTCTGAGAAAACACTGGAGAGTGGCTGCAAAGTCGTTTCTGCTCCCAGAATTATACTTCTGGACTCTGGCACAGGTTAAAAAACAAACGAACAAACAAACTTATATGCTGATACTATTTTTAACTTCTATCACAGAGTCAGTACTGTTGGCCAATGAATGAGATGCAAAAGAACCTCAGAAGTACAACTGCAATCATTTCTGGTCCACGAGAAATTTTCAAAGGGCATATTAAACTATTAAGTAGTTGCCACAGGTTGTGTTTCCCCCAAAATTCATATATTAAAATCTAATTCCTAATATGATGGTGTTTGGAAGTGGGGCCTTTGGGAGGTGATTAGGTCATGGGCGTGGGACCCTCATGAATGGATCTAATACTCTTTAAAAAGACCCTAGAGAGCTTTCTTGCCCTCTTCTACCATGTGAGGACCCAGTGAAAAGATGGGCACCTATTAATCAGGAAGCAGGCTTTTACCAGACACCAAATCTGCTGGCACCGCAATCTTGGACTTCCCAGCCTCCAATCAATTTCTATTGTTTATAAGCCACCAGCGTATGGTATTCCTGTTATAGCATCCCAAACAGACTAAGACAGACATTGGCAACAAGGGATATGGCATGGAACTTTCCTAATGATTTAATCTAACCATCCTTCCATTCATCCACCCCTCACCCTCTTGATTCTACTTCTGAAATATCTCTCGAATCATCAACTTCTCTCTCTCTTCACCACTGCCATCCTTGTTCACCATCATCTCTGTCTTGACCACTCCAACAATCTTCTAATTGGACTCTCACTTGTACTTTAGCCCCCTAAATAGTTAAGAAGTCATAAGCAGCAGAAACAGAAATCCCAACTCAAATTGGTTTAAAAGAAATTCATTATCTGACTTAGGAGAAAGGCCAACAAGAGGGCACATTTGGGAGCTGGTTCACTCAGGGCCTCATCACTGTCACCAGAGACCCAGGTTCTTTCCATCCTTTAGCTCATCCACACTTAGTTTGTTGGCTTCACTCTCAGGCTGCCACTCTCATGGGTGAATGATGACTGCAGGTGTTGTCAGCAGCTTCATAGCCAGACACAGCCACATCCAGAAGCAGAAAGGTACTGTCTCCTGGTGCATTCCTACAAATGAAGATGCCATTCCCAGAAGTCTCCCACGATAGGTCTCCCCTGAAAGCTCATTAGTCAGAACTGGTTCACATGTCTACTATGGAACCAATCACTGACAAGGAGAATGGGACCATCATATTGACTTGGACCAATCAGAAGTTACTCTTGGAGTCGGGAATATGATCCCATTATCCTGAATCACCCTGAATAGATGTACACCAGACCAAATTATAATTCTGTCTGCAAGAGGTAAGGGAGGAAAAGGTATTTGACAAGCAACCCAAGGTATCAGCCAGGCATTCCACCCAAATCTCTTTTCTGTAGAGCAGCCAGAGTGATGTTCCTAACTTGCGTTTCCAATTGTGTTCCCCCTCTGCTTATATATTCCGTGGCTTCCCATGATACTTATAATACAATCCAAAATGTTATTTGGGTTTACAAGCTGTGGTCCAGCTGAACTGGAGGGAAACCTGATAAGGAACTAGCTTCTCTCCTTGCACCTCAGCAGCAAGGAGTCACCAATTCCCTGCCAATTCTGCTGATTCAGCTCTGCCCCATCTCTTCGGCTCTTCTCCTGCTACTACCCACGAAAAACTTCCCATCTGTCCACACCTTCCTGACCTTGTGGCAGCTGGTTATGAGTAACATGGGCTCACTCATGCCTTCTCTTTGCAAGTTTTCAGAATCTCGAACCCAGCTGATTCTCTCTTCATACTTTCTAGATCTAATTTCTGACCAAGGCACTCTGGTTGGCGTCTTTTCTTCCTACCCTTCCTGTTTGGATAGAGCTTCCCAATTGGTCCAACTGGTTGTGATGGAGGAGGTCAGGAGACAGGCAGATCACATGGAAAAGAACATTCCAGAGGCTGTGGGGGAGGCCTTCCCCCCCCCCCCCCAGGGACTGAGAGTGAGGCAGGTACCCTCACTGATCTGTCCAATACCGCAGAAAAAGGATGGCCAGAGTTTTTGGATAATAGTCTAAAGTGTTATCTCCTGGCAAGGTATAGTAGTATTTTAAAGAGGCTCAGTCTCCCTCATTTCTGGCATATGGTGGCTCTAGATTTTCTTTTTCAGGTTAAGAGGCTGGGAGTAAAACATGCTGGGGGCAGTGTGAAGAAAATGGGAAAAGAAGTGTCAAATGTAAAGAAGTAAAATAACCCGAAGATTATAACATTATTTGATTTGGACAATAACAAGTGAATTTAAATGAAGCTAGATCTCAAAGTGATTTCTATGAAAACAGACAACTAAGTTTTATTTTTCTTCCTTTCTTTTCTTTTTTTTTTATAAAAATTTTAATCCAATCTGGTCAAGTATAAGAAAATAACTCAATGTTCTGAAAATAAATTTCTCAGAGGAGGTCATTAAGGCAGCCCTTTTGTTTCCTGTCATACTCAGAATCAGTTACAAGGACAAACTCTATTTGTTTGGGTACATTAATTTTGCTCAATGGCCTTTCTATAAAATGAGCATGAAATTGATGGGACTGGACCTCAGCAAAGAAGAAGTTCCAATTTTCTCTGCATGGATTGTTCTGGACGTGCGGTGGAAAATTATTATTAATAGTGATTCATGTTTACTATCCAGTGAACACGAAAGAAAGAGTTAGAAATGCAGCTGTATCCAACTAAGCACTGAACATCACAGGACAAATCACTATGCAGTGATGACCCCAATCTTCAGCTCCTGTGTGGCTAGTTTATTTAGACCACATTTGGTGTGTTGGACCATAGGTGTTCTCTGAATGTGCTTTGGTTCAATAACTTCAGGGAAGCAAAATAGATGTTTGACACAAGCTATTCATTTGAGCTGTCTTCCTGCATGTACCACATAGTGCTTCTACCCTGAATGCATCCACATGTTTATTTCAATCATTCAGCTGGGCACATGGAGGTGGGCTGAACAGACATGCTTGCTCCCTTCCCTCATGGAGTTGATATTCTAAGTGATAAAATCTGGTTCCTAAGGTCTTCCTGATTCAGAGCCAGCCTTCAAAGGTCAAACCAAATCAGAGGCATATGGTAGCTCTAGATTTTCCTTTTCAGGTTAAGGAGTGGGGGGTAAAGCATGCTGAAAGAGGGTGTGGAAAAGGAAATACCAAGAAGTAAAACAATTTCGTCTTCCTGGAGCTTAACCAGAACCCAGCTAGTCCCTGTGATCAGTGGGGTATGGACAGTTGTTTTAATGTTCATTTCTCATAAATGTGTATGCCTTTGTCATTTGCATTCTGTGTGCTAAGCTCACTCCCGAGTTCATTTCTCTTTCTCTTCTGTGGAAGTAAATGAAGACCAACCAAATGAGAAGGGGCAAGTTGTCTTTGTTTAGAGTTTGCTATAGCAAGGGAGTCAGCCACCATTACTTGACTTTTGGCAGAGACTGAAAGGCAGGCAGAGGAGTGGGTTTATAGTGAAACAAAGCAAAGGCTTCGGGTATACCCTGATTGGAGCCTGTTGGCTTGGAGAACCTGGAGGTGGGCTAACTAGAAGTGGGGCATCCTATGTGATTGGTTAGGGGTGCATATTGGGCTGTGCCTGATTGGTCCTAAGTTCAAAGTGGGGACAAATATTAGGAAAGTTCAGTTATTAATCGAGTCCTGGCTTGATTTGGGGCCAACTGTTACAGCAATTATTATTTAGCTTCCTGGGCTGGTTGATAGAGACAGCAGTCTGACTTATAGATAGAAGACTGGCTTTCCAGTCTGGTTACTATAAATAATAGATTGGTTTCCCAGGCTGGTTGCTACAGGTTGTGGGTCAGAGCTCTATTTTTTTATATGGTCTGACCATTGTCTTTCTGTATATTCAGTTTCTCACTTATTATTTACCTAGGTTGCTTCATCCATTTTAACTTTTACATCCTTTATCTTATACATATCTATTAATATCCATCAATTTTTCAGCCTTCATGGTACATTTTCAAAAAACTTTTGATTATGAAAATAATGCATGTTCACTGAATAAAAAGTTTTAAGGTAGAAATAAGCAAAAGGAAAAAGAATTTTACAAACTCCCACCAACCACATCTCTACTGACAATTTGCTATATGTTCTTTCTATGTATGTACAGTAATCAATATAAACCCATAGCACTTTGTAACTCTCTTATAAACAGTAGTTGGTGTATGTTTCTCCCAGTACAGATTTTCAGAAATGGGGAGTATTTCTTATTCAACCTTTACTCCCCAAGCCTTACATAGTGCATTGAACATGGCAGTATGTTCAATAAGTATTAATTGAATATTTTATATTGAACCACATGAATTTGCATTTCTTGTAAGTCAAAAATGATCAAATAATGGCAATTTCATGTTGTTAAACCTAGTGGATGGATAGATGAGTGGATGAATGAATGGACAGACAGACGATGGATGGACGAATGATGATGGATGGATGAATTGTAATGCATTTTACCATTGTCAGTTCTATTCCACATAACTAATGATTTGAGCATCAAAATTCTAGATCAATGTGTTGTGACCTCTTAAAGATGATGGGGAAAATTCTGACATCTGCTCTCAACTTGGTTATTTCTTTCATTTGTTTATGACTGTTAGCCAATTACCAAATGGCAGTGTCAATCCTTTTCATCCATATATGCATTCAACTTTTTTATTAGACTGCAATCTTCTTGTCATGAGTAGATGGATCATTTTCATTTTTCAATTATTTGAGCTTCAGTTTACGACTTTGGTTAATGATTTTGCAAGACATTGATTAGAGAGGTCTTTTTCTTTCCTGATTAAAAGCATGTATGATGTCTTCTCTCCAGCTCTCTTTTATTTGTGTCTAGTAATTGTGGATCTAAATATATGACTATGGTGATCTGTCACATACTATATTATGTGAATTTTTAAGGAAGTAAAATCTTTTTTATTTAAAAAAAAATCATTCCAGAAGGTTGTCATTAATCAGACTAAGGATTCTGGAAGTAAGTCTTCAGTAAAATGAATTGTTTTCAATAAAACACTATAATAGCAAATCATTGCTGCCAACTCCTATTCAATATTCCTCCTATTATAGCATCTTTGTATAATATCTAGAGAAGAGTTGCCACATAAATTATCTCTAAGGCCTTGTCCTTGGGGCTTGGTCTCTAAATACAGCAAAAGTTGGCGGTTTAGTATGGTGGGTAAAAATACAGAGTTGGCTGTCCCGAGTTCTCTTTCTTTCCAGTTCTGTCTGGCATAAGTTCTGTTACCTCGGGAGTGTCAACTTCCCTCTTGGAGTTTCACCTTCTCTCTTGGAGTTTCAGATACCTCCCTTGTAAAATGGTTCTATCTATATATCTGAATGTTTATGGCCTTCCCCTCAAATACATCTGTTAAATCTTAACCACCAATATGACAGTATTAGGAGGTGGGGCCTTTGGGAGGTGATTGGGTCATGAGGGTAGAGCCCTCACAAATGGGAACAGTGCCCTTATAAATGATACCCGAGATCCCCCTTATCTTGTCTGCCATGTGGGGTTACATCAAGAAGACCGCCATCTACGAACCAGGAAGTGAGCCTTCACCAGACACTGTATATACCAGCACCTTGATCTTAGACTTCCCAGACTCTAAAACTGTGAGAAATAAATGCTTGTTGTTTATAAGCCACCCAGTCTATGGTATTTTGTTATAGCAGTCTGAAAGGACTAAGACAAATGGGGGTAATGTTATCTAATAGGATATAGTCATTCATTCTTTCATTCAATACACACTTACTCATGTGTCCAGACCCTGCTCCCAGGAGTGCTATTGGTGGCACAGTTTCACGTAAAATATGTTCACATAACACAGGCGACCCTTCAAATCTGTGGCCTCTGAATCCTCGGATTCAACCAACCGTGGAGTGAAAATATTTGGGGGGAAAATCCAGAAAGTTCCGCAAAACACTTGAATTTGCTGCTCACTGGCAACTATCTACATAGCACTAACACTGTATTAGCTATTATAAGTAATCTAGAAATGATTTAAAGTATTTGGGAGGATGTGCTTAGGTTAAATGCAAATACAGCACCACTTTATAGAAAGGACTTGAGCATCCTTGGATTTTGGTATCTGTGTGAGTCCTGGAACCAATCTCCCATGGATACCAAGGGACGACTGTACTTTCACTTTGCTCTCTAGATCCTGAGGATGCAGTGGGAAAGGAGGAAGACAAGCCTTTTTTTGAATCTTTTGTTCTAGTGTAATGTTATTGGCAACTTAAAGATACAAGCCAATTTTTGGAACAAGCATGTTGTAATTGGGGAAGTTACTTGGGTTCAAGTCTGCTAGATCTTGGGAAACTTCTGAACGCTCTCCTCTCAATTCCCTCCTGGGAGAAATGTAAATAATGGTTTTTGCCTCACTTACCTCCCAGAATTGTCTAGAGAGTTACACCTATTAGCACTTTACATACATTATCATAATTCAATGAGATTATCAAATAAGATTATCTCCATGATGACCTTTGTAAATTGTAAGGACAGAAGTAGCAATTAAAATTCTTACTTTAAAAAGAACAAAAAAGACAAAAACCTCAGGTTGGTTTGAAGAAAGCAATATTTTTCTAGTTTTTTGGTTAGAGAGTTAAATGTTCCCAGAGGGGTTTTAGAACTCTTCCCAGAACTTTACATGGAGAATTTATCCACAGTATTTCCCAAAGCTATCACTCTCCGTTCTGCTTATTAGCATTAACTGGGAAACATTAAAAATACTCACACCCGGGCCTCACCCTAAACAATAGATTTCTTATCTCTGGGGGTGGAGCCCTAAAAAATTTTCTCAGGCCATTCTAATATGCCTCCTGGGCTGAGAAGCACAGCCCTAAGAAATGCTTTTCTAATCTAACATCTTCGGTTTTGCCAGATAAACTTTTTTTTTTTAAAGGAGATGTTGGGGGTAGGAGTTTATTAATTTATTTATTTACTTTTGCTGTGTTGGGTCTTCGTTTCTGTGCGAGGGCTTTCTCTAGTTGCGGCGAGCAGGGGCCACTCCATCGCGGTGCGCAGGCCTCTCACTATCGCGGCCTCTCTTGTTGCGGAGCACAGGCTCCAGACGCGCAGGCTCAGTAGTTGTGGCTCAAGGGTCTAGTTGCTCCGTGGCATGTGAGATCCTCCCAGACCAGGGCTCAAACCATTGTCCCCTGCATTAGCCTGCAGATTCTCAACCACTGCGCCACAAGGGAAGCCCCAACTCTTAAGCATTATAATTGTTCTGGGTGGGCGGTGGTGGTTTGTCCGGCCTCCCTCCCACCTTCCGGAAGGCGGCAGCTGCGCAAAACTTGAGTGCTCGGGTAGTTGGTTAGTGGATCTGTCCTCTGACTTTACAAATGTCATTGCCAGCATTTAATACGTCTTACAGTAGTAATGAAATCACTTTTATAATGGAATTGCTCCACAGATTACAGAGTGCTTTCAAATGCATCATCTCATTGAAATAAGTTTTTTTTTTTCAGGCATAAAGAAACATATGCGGGGCTTCCCTGGTGGCGCAGTCGTTGAGAGTCCGCCTGCCGATGCAGGGGACGCGGGTTCTTGCCCCGGTCCGGGAAGATCCTACATGCCGCGGAGCGGCTGGGCCCGTGAGCCATGGCCACTGGGTCTGCGCGTCCGGAGCCTGTGCTCCGCAATGGGAGAGGCCCAGGTACAGAAAAAAAAAAAAAAAAAAAAGAAACATATGCTCATCATAGGAATCTTAAAAAAGTTTAGAAAGGTGAAAGATGACATTAAAAAAATCTCCCAAACCCCATTACCTAAAGACAACCATTGTTAATATTTTACAAATTTCCTTCCAGTTGTTTTTAACTAATTAAAATTGTCATAAAATGCATCTTCACTGTAAAAAAAAATCAAATACAGAGTTTATAAATTAAAAAATGAAAGTTCCTGTCCTCTCCCTAACCGTCCCCACCCCAACTCCTACAACCACCTTGCCAAATCATACTTTTCAGAGACAGACATTGTGTTTTGTTTTGTTTTTGTTTTTGTTTTTGTTTTGTGGTACGCGGGCCTCTCACTGCTGTGGCCTCTCTCGTTGCGGAGCACAGGCTCCAGACGCGCAGGCTCAGCGGCCATGGCTCATGGGCCCAGCCGCTCCGCGGCATGTAGGGATCTTCCCGGACCGGGGCACGAACCCGTGTCCCCTGCATCGGCAGGTGGACTCTCAACCACTGCGCCACCAGGGAAGCCCCAAATGGGTTTTATTTTTAACTGTTTTAATAGCTTGTGAAAATATGGTGGTGCTTTTTATGGCTGCAATGAATTTTAGAGATATGAGACTTCACTGTAGCTTTTTAATACTAAATCTTTTTAGTGGAGATATGGCGTTTGCTGGTGTCTCTCCATGCACCCTGGTAGCCAATTCCTCCTTCTGTTGCTATTCATGCTTTCCTAGAAATTGTGGGCTATAAGTATTGGTAGAAGGGGGACAGTCTCAGCAGTTGGTGCCTAGGAAATTGGTATCATCCCCCATGAGCTTCATTTAACTTGAAACCAAGAAGGACCCTGTGGGGCTCCTGGGCACAGAAGCTTTTTTGTCCCCCGTTTCTTGTAGGCAAGACTCCAGCCTTCATGACCTTCCCTGAGTTCCAAAGGGCAGATTCGAACAGCTGCTAATCAAGGGAGGAGCAGCCAAGCCCCCACCTGAGGCAAGGTTAAAGGGACCAGGGATTTCCCTGGCGGTCTAGTGGCTAAGACTCTCCCAGCAGAGCTCCCAGCAGAGCTCCCAGGTTCGATCCCCGGTCAGGGAACTAGATCCCACATGAATGCTGCAACTAAGAGTTCACATGCAGTAACGAAGATCCCGCGCGCCACAACTAAGACCCGGCGCAGCCAAAATAAATAATTAATTAATTAATTTTAAAAAAAGACTAAAGAGACCAGAGAAGCTGAGACGACATTAAGCCGACATGAAGCAAGTGCAGGCCTTGCACACCCCTTAACCTTGTCAGTAATCCCACCCTTGAACTATTGCTATAAAACTCTTCATCAAATCCTTAAGCGTTGGGACACATAGTTTTTGAGGGCAGGAGCCCGCCGTGTCCCCCTTTGCCTGGCAAAGCAATAAAGCTATTCTTTTCTACTTCACCTAAAACTCTGTCTCCAAGATTCAATTTGGCACCTGTGCAGAGAGGCCAAGCTTTCCGCACCAGCCTTCCTTAGGTTTATTCTCATTTCTTAAAGATGAACTTTTCCCCTTCCTGTGAAGAGCACATGATGTCTTCTTTAGCATTGGAACTTTAAAAAGAGGATAAATATATAGGTGTATTAAGACTCTTTGACTTCAATAGCAGAAACTCAATTTCTTTGCCATAAAAAGGGGATTAATTGGCTCACATAACTGAAAAGTCTAGGCCATTTGACCTCAGGCATGGCTGGATCCAGGAGCTCAAATGCTGTCAAAGGCTTGATTCACATGTCTTGGGTCTTGCCTGCTTTCCTCTACAGTGGCTCCATTCTCAGACAGGCTGATCTCTAGTGCTGACAAGATAGCTGCCAACATTTTGTCTTCTCAGAAAACCCAACAGAAAAAAACACATTCTTTCTTCAGTAGTTCCAAGAGAATGTGTCCACTCTGGAGGATGAGGGGTAAGGACAGGGTTGATGCTTACAGATGGGACAACAGTCTATCACTGCCATCAACTGGGCAGTGCCTATGCTGTACCTGTTGTTAACTAATCTGAAGTAAGGAGAAGTGGCAAAGAGTCATCCTGTTGGGTTTTTAATAGCTTTTACTTCATTTCATCCATTTTCACTTTTATTTTTCCCTTACCTCTTTCTTTGCTCCTCCAAAGTCTCAAGAAGGGGGTGGGTAAGATTTGATCTTAGTTTGGGGGAATGAGTGTGATGTAGTTGTAGTAGTGGTGACTGTGTGTTTGAGGAGTGGGGCCTGGTTATTCCAGCTCCTGTTTTCCACCACAAATCCCTTTGTCCAAGAAGAAAGTAGAAAAACTTCAGCTTCACTAGGGCAAGTGCCTAACGTCTAATTCACCATTAATTTCCAGCACATCACAGTCCAGTGCCTGGAGTACTTCAGAAGTATTCATCAAGTATTATTTGAATGTAGAAAAAAAGAAACTTGAAGAAGCTATAGGATTTTTTTCTCCCTTAGTTGTCTTAAAAAGCATGAGCTATGGAGGTAGAGTTCCTGGGCTTGAAACCTGGCATCCCAGCTCTTCCCTTACTACCTGTGCCACTTTGGGTATGTCACTTAACCTCTCTGTGGCTCAGTTTCTTTATTTGGAAAATGAAGGTAGTAATAGGGGGTTGTCGAGAGAATTAAATGAATTAATACACATAAAAACACTCACGTGGTAGACAGGATTTCTAATCACCTATACCTAATCAGCTACGGGAAGAATGTACCTCACCACCCGCTTTGAAGTCAAGCTTGGCCTTGGGACTTGATTTATCCAAAGATGTGAGAGCAAATGCCACGTGTTACTTCTGAGTAGAAGCTTTAAAAGCCAATGTGTGTTTTGACATATGCTATGTAGTAAGGAATTTGGCCTTGCTCAGAGAAAAAACTGACTTTGCCATCAGCTACTAGTGTGGGGCCTTTAGGGACTTTCCACCCCCTCACTTGTTCCCGTAAACCAATTCTTCTCCCTATCGTGCGCCACTCCTTCTCCCTATCGAAACCAATTCTTGGAGTTTTTCAGTTGACGGGGACTTTCCAGACAGCGGGTAATTTTCCAGTTGCCCGTAACAGGTATACGCCCTAACCGCCACAATGAACAAACAACTATAACGGCCAGAAGGTGGGACAAAAGTTCCTAAGCCAATGAATTCAAAAGTCACCACATTTACCCAATCATTGTGAGAATATACCCGCCCTATGAGTAAATAAACCTATAAAAAGTATGTGATTCCGCTTTTAGGGGTTCCCCATCGGCCTCCTGCGTGAGGTTCAGGGAACCCCGGTGCATCGGCTCCTAATAAACCTCTTGCGTGTTGCAGCGGCTCTCGACTCTTGGCGGTTCTTGGGCGAGTTGGAATCCCTTGTAGACCGTTTGGGTCTAACATTTGGGGGCTCGTCCGGGATCCCCACTCGCCCCCGGGTCACAAGAACATCGGGAGTCGGAGGTATCAGGTAGGCTCGAGCCCAATTGTCTGTTTGTTTGTCGTTTGTTTGTTGCTAGCCGCCATTAGGAAAAAGCCGTGCGAACCGGCTTGCTGTGGAATCTGTATTGGACTCCTGGCTAGGCAGACGTGCCGAAAGCTGGTGTCCACGGGCCCCGGGGGACGCCCTGGTGGTCCATCTGGAAGGAGAAACAAATTTTGTCTCCCCTTCATCTGGTTCTGGCAGGTTATATAAGCTGCCATCTGAATTTGAGTTGGTTTCGGGTTTAAGTTCGCGGCGGCAATATCAATGTGTGTCTTTTGAAATTTTATTGTTTTTCTGTACTATTATCTTTCTTTTGACGGACGACAATGGGACAAACTATGACGACTCCTCTTTCTCTTACCCTAAGCCACTGGACCGAAGTTAGGGCTAGGGCCCACAACCTTTCGGTAGAAGTAAGGAAAGGAAAATGGCAAACGCTGTGTACCTCTGAGTGGCCTACATTTCAGACAGGGTGGCCACCCGAAGGATCTTTTTTGTTAGATAAGGTTGGGCTAGTCAAGTCTAGGGTCTTTAACACAGGACCCCACGGACACCCAGACCAGATACCATATATCCTGGTCTGGGAAGATCTAGTTCTCTCCCCGCCTCCGTGGGTCCGGCCCTTTGTTTCCTCAACAGGCACGTCTGCATGCGCTCCAGCACAATCGGAGATATTGGCCCTGAAGAAAACCCCAGACACGGAAAAGTCATCTGCTGCCCCGGACCCGCCAAAGGCGATATATCCTGACCTGCAGTCTGATTTGCTTCTTCTAGATTCCCCACCTCCTTATCCTCCGGCCCTAAATCCCATGTCGCCCCTAGGACCCCCAGCTTCACAACCCTCCGCACCAGTAGGGCCACCTGTTATGGCGGAAAGGGGGGGTCCCTCGGCGGGCACCAGAAGCCGGAGGGCTGTTTCCCCGGATTCTACTGCTTTACCCCTTAGAGAATATGGCCCCCCCGATAACCACGGGAATAGGCCCCTTCAATACTGGCCCTTTTCCTCTGCAGATCTTTATAATTGGAAGATGCATAACCCTACTTTCTCTGAAAACCCACAGGCTCTTACTGCTTTAATAGAGTCTCTTGTCTTCTCCCACCAACCCACCTGGGATGATTGTCAACAGCTCCTCCAGACTCTCCTCACAACTGAGGAGAGGCAACGGGTTCTCCTGGAGGCTAAAAAGAATGTGTTAGCCGCCAATGGACAACCTACCCAGTTGCCTAACGAGATTGATGCCGGGTTTCCACTCGTCAGGCCGAATTGGGACTTTAATACCCCGGAAGGTAAGGAGCACCTGAAAATGTATCGCCAGGCTCTGGTGGCGGGTCTCCATGGAGCGGCCAGGCGCCCCACGAATTTGGCTAAGGTAAGAGAGGTAACTCAGGGGCCCCAGGAATCGCCAACCGTGTTCCTAGAACGCTTAATGGAGGCTTTTAGACGATTCACTCCTTATGATCCAACCTCTGAGGAACATAAGGCCACCATAGCAATGGCCTTTATTGACCAGGCGGCCCCTGATATTAGAAAGAAGTTACAAAGGCTGGATGGCCTACAAGGTTTCTCCCTTCAGGACTTAGTAAAAGAGGAAGATAAGGTATATAATAAGAGGGAGTCAGAAGAAGAAAGAGAAGAAAGAAAGCAGAAGGAACAAGAGGCTCGTGAGGTAAGATGAGATAAGAGGCAAGAAAGACATTTGAGTAAGATACTGGCCACTGTAGTCAGAGGAGGAAACAGTAGAGACAGAAATAGACAGGAAGGGCGAACAACGGATAGAAGGCGGCCATTAGACAAGGACCAATGTGCCTACTGTAAAGAAAAAGGTCATTGGGCAAGAGAATGCCCTAAAAAAAGGAACGGGGGAAGGATCACTAAGCCTTTTCATCTGTACGTGGCCGAGAATAAAGGTATTGCAAAGGGAGTACTAACTCAGAAACTGGGCCCCTGGAATCGCCCGGTTGCGTACCTATCAAAGAAATTGGATCCTGTGGCAGCAGGATGGCCCGCCTGTTTAAAAATAATCGCCGCGGTGGCCGCTTTGGTCAAAGATGCTGACAAACTGACTTTGGGGCAGAACCTAACGATAACAGCCCCCCATGCATTAGAAAGTGTAATTCGCCAGCCACCCGACAGATGGCTAACAAATGCCAGGATGACTCATTACCAAGCCCTGCTGTTAAACTCAGATCGTATTAAGTTTACCTCAGCCACAGGACTCAACCCGGCCACCTTGCTACCCGACCCTGACCTGAAAAGCACTACCGTCATCCATGATTGTCAGGAAGTACTGGCTGCAGCACACGGTAGCAGACCAGACTTGATGGATCAGCCCCTCCCCAACGCCGACGTTACCTGGTTTACTGACGGAAGCAGTTTCCTAGAGGAAGGTAAGCGTCGGGCGGGAGCAGCCGTGGTAGACGGGAAAGAGGTCATCTGGGCAGCCGCATTACCGCAAGGGACATCGGCCCAACGGGCTGAACTAATCGCCATGACTAGAGCATTGGAACTAGCAGAAAACAAAAAGGTAAACATCTATACGGACAGTAGATACGCATGTGCTACCGCCCAGGTCCATGGGGCCATTTACCAACAAAGAGGGTTGCTCACCTCGGCGGGCAAAGAAATTAAAAACAAAGAAGAAATAGTGGCACTGCTAGCTGCCCTCATGCTCCCCACTAAAGTCAGCATCATTCATTGCCCCGGACACCAGAAGGACAATACCCCGGTGACAAGAGGCAACAACATGGCAGATAGGGTGGCACGAGAAGTGGCTCTACGGGAAATCATACTAGAACTATCAGATGAGAGTCCTGGGAAACCAAATGATAGGGGAACAATTACCCCAGCCATAACTAAAGTAACATTATCTCCTCAACAAGCAAAATCCATGCTACAACAGATTCACAGATGGACACACTTGGGAACCAAAAAGATGGTGTCCCTACTACACAAGACAGGTTATGATACCCCTGGACTAACTAAATTAGCTGAGCAGATTGCACGAGACTGCATTCCATGCCAACAGGTAAACTCCCATAAAGGAAAACTTGAGGTCGGAAAAAAGCTCAGAGGAGACCGCCCAGGAGCCTATTGGGAGGTCGACTTCACTGAAATATGCCCTGGAAGGTACGGTAACAGGTATCTTCTAGTTTTTATAGATACCTTCTCAGGATGGGTAGAAGCTTTCCCGACAAAGAAGGAGACAGCTAGTGTGGTGGCCAAAAAGATCTTAAAAGAAATTTTCCCCCGGTTCGGGGCACCAAAGGTAATAGGATCAGATAATGGTCCCGCCTTCGTCGCCCAGGTAAGTCAGGGTGTGGCCAAATACCTGGGGACTGATTGGAAATTACATTGTGCCTATAGACCCCAGAGTTCAGGACAGGTAGAGAGAATGAATAGAACTCTAAAAGAGACCCTAACTAAATTGTCCATAGAGACTGGCGGTACAGATTGGACGGTGCTCCTTCCCTTAGCCCTGTTCCGGGCTAGAAATACCCCCTCCCGCTATTATCTTACTCCATTTGAAATACTATACGGGGCCCCACCTCCTCTTTTTACGCTAAGGGAAAAATTAAGTCCTGACTGCCAGAATAACACTGACTTATATGCTAGGCTGTTGGGACTCCAGTTGGTCCAAAAGGAGGTGTGGTCCCAGCTGGCAGAGGCTTACCGACCAGGAACACCAGCAGAGGCTCATCCCTTCCAAGTCGGAGATTCCGTGTACGTCCGTCGGCACCGAACCCAGACTCTAGAGCCTCGGTGGAAAGGACCATACATCGTCCTGCTCACCACCCCCACGGCTATAAAGGTAGACGGCATCGCTGCGTGGATCCACGCTTCACACGTGAAGGCCGCACCAGCATCTGCAACATCGGAATGGCGAGCCCAAAAGACCAGCAACCCGCTCAAGCTCAAGCTTCTGCGATCATCAGACTTATAACTTTAACTTTGTTACCCCTACTGACTGTGAGTAATTTTAGTCCTCACCTGCCCCAGCGTTTAACCTGGCAGGTAATTTCCCAAACTGGAGATGTAATATGGTCTGTTAGCAATATCGCTCCCCCATGGACCTGGTGGCCAAACCTTTTTCCTGATGTTTGTAAACTGGCCATAGGGGCTCCCGGTTGGGATTTAGAAGACTATTATGATCAACATAATGTTCCAAAAATTTTATCAACTAGAGCTGATTCCTCCGGAAAGGGTTGCAAAAACGGGATTCGGAGGACTGGGCTCAGAGCTCCTGCTTTCTACATATGCCCCGGGTTCCATCGCCACAGGTCCCTTAATTATAAATGTGGAGGAACTGAAAACTTTTATTGCAAAAGCTGGGGATATGAAACCACAGGAGACACCTATTGGAAGCCCACCTCTGGCTGGGACTTTATTAAGGTGACAGCCAATTATACACACCCAACCAACCCCTTAACTTATAGGCCTGAATGTACTAAATGGTGCCATCCCCTTAAGATTTCTTTTAGTGAACCAGGAAAAAAAGATAAAAAACTGGATAAATGGCCATTCATGGGGAATCAGGTTTTATAAAGAAGGATATGATGATGGATTACTAATGACCATCAAACTAAAAATTGAAACCCCTACTCCAGTTCCTATAGGCCCCAACCCTGAGATAGGGCACTCTTTGCTACCTTTGGCCCCTCCCACAGCGTTACCAGAGATAAGAAACCAAACTTTTGAGCCAAAAGGAATGACAATCCAGCCCAAGACCCCCCCCCCCCCACCCCGGGACCGAATGCTCTCATTGGTCCAGGCGGCTTTTGAGGTTTTAAATGCCACAAACCCGGAGGCTACCAAATCATGTTGGCTTTGCTATGCTGCTCCTCCCCCTTATTATGATGCTATAGGATATAATTCTAATTATAATAATGTTAACACTCCAGATCAATGTCGATGGAAACAAGAAGGAAATAGTAAATTGACCCTGGCCTCAGTATTAGGAAACGGTACATGTGTAGGAACGCCCCCCTCGTCCCACCGACATCTTTGTGCCAATTTAAGCCTCCCACAGGGCTCAGAGTATCTCCTCCCTCCTCCGGATGGATGGTGGGCATGTAACACAGGATTGACCCCCTGCATTTCTTTAGAGGTCCTTAAAGCTTCAACCGATTTTTGTGTGTTAGTTCAGCTAGTCCCCAGACTCATTTATCATTCAGATTCATCCTTTCTAGATGAATATGAGGGCAGAGAAAGGTTTAAGAGGAAACCCATAACACTCACCCTGGCTGTACTCCTAGGACTAGAAATGGCAGCCGGGGTAAGAACAGGTGCAACAGCCCTCATTCAACAACCCCACTATTATGATGCCTTAAGACAAGCTGTAGATGTTGACCTCCGGGCGTTAGAAAGTTCCATAACTCAGTTAAAAGAATCCCTCACCTCGCTTTCAGAGGTGGTAATGCAAAACAGGAGGGGATTAGATCTGCTGTTCCTTAAGAAGGGCAGACTATGTGCTGCACTAAAAGAAGAATGCTGTTTTTATATTGATCATTCTGGGGCTATTACCAAAACTATGGACAAACTTAGGGAGCGCCTGGACAAAAGACAACAGAAAAGGGAAAATCAAAAAGGGTGGTTCCAATCATGGTTTGATAAATCTCCCTGGCTTACTACTTTAGTTTCCACCTTGTTAGGGCCCCTCATTATTTTATTGTTGCTCTTAACTTTTGGACCATGCATTCTGAATCGCCTGATAGCCTTTATTAGAGAACGCATTAGTACGGTACAAGTTTTAATGCTAAGGCAACAATACCAAAACTCGCAAAAAGAAACTGAAATTCCATGATTGAAATTAGTTACAAAAAAAAAAGGGGGGGAATGTGGGGCCTTTAGGGACTTTCCACCCCCTCACTTGTTCCCGTAAACCAATTCTTCTCCCTATCGTGCGCCACTCCTTCTCCCTATCGAAACCAATTCTTCTCCCTATCGTGCGCCACTCCTTCTCCCTATCGAAACCAATTCTTGGAGTTTTTCAGTTGACGGGGACTTTCCAGACAGCGGGTAATTTTCCAGTTGCCCGTAACAGGTATACGCCCTAACCGCCACAATGAACAAACAACTATAACGGCCAGAAGGTGGGACAAAAGTTCCTAAGCCAATGAATTCAAAAGTCACCACATTTACCCAATCATTGTGAGAATATACCCGCCCCATGAGTAAATAAACCTATAAAAAGTATGTGATTCCGCTTTTAGGGGTTCCCCATCGGCCTCCTGCGTGAGGTTCAGGGAACCCCGGTGCATCGGCTCCTAATAAACCTCTTGCGTGTTGCAGCGGCTCTCGACTCTTGGCGGTTCTTGGGCGAGTTGGAATCCCTCGTAGACCGTTTGGGTCTAACACTAGGAGGTAATCAATGTCATACTGGGTAGGAGTGTCTTTGCTTAGTGTAGGGGCTAGCCACACCAGAAAGACCACACATGGGGTTCGGGGGGTGTCTTTGAGTCATGTGTTATCTCAACTCAGGAGACTGAGTTCAACCGTGTGGATAACCATTCCTTCAATCATGCCTCTGTAACCCCATAAAAAGTCTGGACACAGAAGCTCAGGTGAGCTGCCTTGGTCAGCAATATTCCGTGTGTATTGTTACATACTGATGCCAGCAGAGGAATGCATCCTGAGGACAGCATAGCTTTGTGTTTGGAACCTTCCCAGAGTCTGCCCTATGTGTCTCTTCCTTTAACTGATTTTGATCTGTACCCTTTCCTTGTAATAAACAGTAACTCTGAGCACAATAGCTTTCAGTGAATTCTGAGTCCTTCGGTGAATTATCGAACCTGAGGGTAGTTTGGGGAACCCCTGAACTTGCAGTTGATGTCAGAAGTGAGGACAGTCTTGGGGGCTGTGCCCTCAAATTTTCTAGTTTGGCTGCCTCTGGGTATTGATACTGAAAACTTGGCCTCTGTGTACAGGTGCTGAATTGAATCTCAGAGACAGAGTTTTGGGTGAAGTAGAAAAGAATAGCTTTATTGCTTTGCCAGGCTAAGGGGGACACAGCAAGCTTGTGCCCTAGAAAACTGTGTGTCCCCACCTGGGAGGATTTGGTGAGGAGTTTTATAGCAATGGTTCAAGGGTGGAGTTGCTGATAAGGATCTGCACTCCTTTAATCTGGCCTCAGGTGGTCTTCTAATGAGCTTATCTTGTTCTCAGCCACCATTCTACTGTTTCTATGAATTTGACTACTCTAGATACCTCATATAAGTGGAATCACGTAGTATTTGTCTTTTTGTGACTGGCTTAATGTGACTTAGCATAATGTCCTAAGGCTCATCCATGTTGTAGCATGCATCATAATGATTTTCTACCTAATCACCTAACATGTTGTTTATTCATTTATCTATCAATGGACACCTGGATTGCTTCCACCTTTAGACTACTGTGTAGAATACCGCTATGAACATGGGTATACGAACACCTCTTTAAGACCCTGCTTTCGATTCTTTTGGATATGTATCCAGGAGTAGAACTGCTGGATCATATAGTAATTGCATGTTTAATTTTGTGAGGAACCACGATACTGCTTTCCATAGCAGCTGCATCATTTCATATTCTCACCAACAGCTGGAGCAGTTTTAAAATAGATTCTGCATTGAAAGCTCACAAGGGGCACTTTAGAATTTAGCCATGGTCTATTCTTCCTATTATCTCTTCCATCATAGAAATGTGGGAACTAAGAAGAATCTTCTTGCTCGAGTATATAGGGGGAGGACTATTCAGAGAGATCAACCACGATGAGGGAGTAAGCCATACCCTTATTTGACTTCCTCAAAGCTTCATCTTTTTATACCACTCAGCTCCTATATAGTCTTAACCTCTCATCCAGAATCTGCAAAGAGGACAGAGCTTGAAAAGTTTCCACATTTGGTTTTCAACCATTACTTTTTCTCCTCTTTTCTAAAAGGAAAAAATTTTTTTCTTTTAAGGATTGTATGCTTCTTTTTACTCCACCTGTCTTACCAGTACATGGGTGGCTATTAGCCCAGTTTAATTTCTGATTATCTATTGCTTTGTAACAAATTACTGCCACAATTAAAACAACAACCATTTAATTCTATCTCATGATTTTTTGGGTCATGAATTCAGGCAGGCTTAGTTGGGTGATAATTCTCCATCGTGAGTATCAACTGGGGTCACTTGATGGTGTTTAGCTTGTGTGTTTAGCTGCTCTGAAAGGCTTCACTAGCTTGTACAGTTTCTTGGAAGGGATGACTGAAAGGCTGGGCTTAGCTGGGACCCTCGGCTGTGGGATGCTCCCACACAGGGCTTCTCCAGCATGGTGGTCTCAGGGCAGTCAGACTTACATGGCAACTTAGGGCTCCCAGAGATTGTTCCAAGGACAGGAGGTGAATGCTTCCAGACACTTAATGCCTAAGCCCAGGCACAGAGTGAGCTTTTGCCATATTCTGTTGATGAAAACAGTTACAGAGCCCACCTAAATTGAAGGGGAGGGGACACAAACCCTATCGCTCGATAGGAGGAGTGTCAAAGAGTTCTTGGCCATTTTCAATCTTTCACGTGATTTACATAAGAAGAGACTAACAAATACTGTGACTCAGGTAGAGTAGAGTCTGAGTTTCATAGTGATCAGTGATGGCAGGATTAAATGACTGTAGGTTTAGGTAGAATAAAGATTGAGGTTCCAAAAAGTTAGCTATAGCCAAAGAGTCATAGATTAATAAACTAATTAAACATTAAAACTACTAAATAGAAAAAATAAACAATTTACAAGGGAAAATAGTAATATGTTTAATAAATAAAGGGTTACTATCCTTCACATAGAAAGTACTTTTTGAATTAATAGTAGAAAAATACGTTTGGAAATGCAAGGGACCCAGAATATCCAAAACACTCATGAAAAAAAAAAAAAACAACAACTAATTTGGAGAACTTACCCTTTCTGATTTCAGAAGTTATTACAAAACTATTTTAATCAAGACTATGTGGTACTGGCATGAGGATAGAATACAGATCAATAGAACAGAATTAAGAATAAACCAATTTATGGTCAATTAATTTTTGACAAGGGTGCCAAGAACAATTCAGTGGGGGAAAGATTCATCTTTTTTTCTTTCTTTTTTTTTGGCCGCACCCTCCAGCATGAGGTAGCTTAGTTCCCCGACCAGAGATCGAACCCGTGCCCCCTGCAGTGAAAGTGTGGAGTCCTAACCACTGGACCACCAGGGAAGTCCCAAGAATAGTCTTTTCTAATAGTGCTGGGCCAACTGGATATCCACATGCAAAAGAATAAAGTTGGACCCCTGCCTCATACCATATACAAAAAAGAACTAATAATGAACCAAAGCCCTAAATGTAAGAGTTTAAACTATAAGACTCATAGGGGTAAATCTTCCTGACCTTGCATTAAGCAATGGTTTCTTAGACATGAAACCTAAAACTCAGCAAACAATGAAAAAATACATTAATTGGATTTCATCAAAACCTACAACTTTCGGGCTTCAAAGGACGCTATTAAGAAAGTGAAAAGACAACCCATAGAATGGGAGAAAATTTTTCAACTCATATATCTGATAAGGAATTAGTACTATCCAGAATATGTAAGGAACACTTATAGCTCAACATTAAAAGGAAAAATTACCTATTTAAAAAATGGGCACAGGATTTGAATAGACATTTCTTTTTTTTTTTTTTTGAATAGACATTTCTTAAAAGAAGATAGACAAATGGCCAGTAAACATATGAGAAGATAGTCACAGCATTAGTCACCAAAGAAATGCATATCAAAACCACACTGAGATACCACATCACACCTACTAGTACAGCTATAGTAAAAGACAGATAATAACAAGTGTTGATGAGGATATGGTGAAACTGGGACCCACATACATTGTTGATGGGATATAAAAATGTGCAGTTGCTCTGGAAAACCATCTGACAGTTACTCTAAAAGTTAAACATAGGTTTACAAAATGAGACTCAATTTTACTCCTAGGTATATTACCAAGGTAATTGAAATTATATAAACTGCAATAACATTTCTAGAGAGCAAATTAGAAATAGTTATCACAACTTGAAAAATACATACCCTTCAACCCATACACTCCACCCCTCAGAATATATTCTAAGGAAACATATTAAGGCAAGAGTACAAAATATATATCTAAGATGTTCATTGAAGTATTGTTTAGTAAGTTTGGAAATAACCTATGATATCTATCAATAGGAAATAAGTTCTGATATGGTTTCTTTTAGGCAGTGGAATTCCTAGCACTTGTTTAAAAGGATATTATGTGGCTGGGCTGATGACTCTCTTACACTGTAATTCTTTTCTTTCTTGTGGAGATTGAATGAACAGACTAGGACAAACATCTATATTTCTTATCCACCTCCGGGCCCAATTCCCAGAAGAGGGACTGTGTATTGGAAGCAAAGGAGGAGAATGTGTGATACCTGTAAATTTCTTTTCGATAGTTTCTGTTTGTTGGAGGTTGTGCTGAATTGCTTTCTAGGTTGTCTGTTTGGGAACTGGGGGAAGAAAGATGCCCCTCAGTGTCCCAAGTGAGAGAATAGAAGTGTGATTGGGAGTGGCTAAGGGTCACAATTTCAGCCTGGAGGAAGGTTAATAAAAGAGGTAAGGGCAGCTTCCACCTTAGAAAGGCAGTTCTCCTCAAGCCTGCAGGACATCAGAGGCTGCTTGTCATCAGCTCCCAAATCACTCCCCGAGCCTTCCTGACTTGGGCCCAGCATCACTTGGTAATCTGTGCATCCCACCTTCAGGAAGAAGGTTGGAACAGTACGGGACTAACGGCTGCACTTTGCTTAACCTTGAATGGTCTTTGACTCTCTTGGCCCTGAAACTTCTACCTCATTCCAAAGAGTCTAAGTAAAACCTAGGCCTGGGTGGCGGCACAGCTGGCCAGGCTGAATTTTGACAAATCTTAAGATAGCTGTTTATAGAAAGGGAAATATGTCCAGAATACATTAAGTAGAAAAAACAAAGCTGAAAAATTATAATATGTTATGATTTCTACTTTTTATGTTAAAAAGCACACAAGTCCTTGCATAGACAAAACATTCTGATGGATACACAACAAATGTAGTTAACAGTGGCTATCTCTGGGTGTGTATTTTTGGAGGTGATCTTATTTTCTTCTATATACTTCACCAGTGTTTGGTCTTTTTTTTTTTTCCCCAATGAGCATATATTACTTTTACAAACAGAAGAAACAGAACTATTTTTTTAAAATGTGCCAGTGTGAGAGGGTCAGGTAGATATTACTGGCCTAAACAGGTGGACTTTGGAACCAGGCAGGTCCATGCTGACACGTGGAAAGCACAGAGCACGAGGGTGACTGCAGATTACAGGGCAGAGGGCATTTACTCTCTGGCCCATTTATACCCTTCACTAGATGCCAGCGGTCATGTTTCTTCCTGTGTTATGTGGAAGTAAAAGGGATGTCAGAACTGGTCTGCTAAATGGAAGAGTGTGGTGGGCTGAATTATATCCCCCTAAAATTCCTATCTTGAAGCCTTGACCCCTAGCGCCAAATACACCTGAGACAATATTTGGACATAGGGTCTTTAAAGAATAGTTAAGGTGAGGTCATTAGAATGGCCCCTAATCCAATCTTATTGGTGTCCTTATAAGAAAAGGAAATTAGACACAGAAAGACACCAGGGAGGTACAAGCACACACACACAAAAGACGTGAGAACACAGCCAGAAGTCAGCCATCTGTAAGCCAAGGAGAGAAGCCTCAGAAGAAAATAAACCTGTCGACACCTTCCTCTTAGACTTCCAGCTCCCAGAACTGAGAGAAAATAAATTTCTGTTAAGCCACCCTGTCTGTGGTATTTTATTATGGCAGCATTAGCAAACTAAAACAAGCATATTCACAATTTTAAGTTTTTGCATGTTGAAATGTGTAAATATTTCAGCCCAAATATTTTCACAGATGCTGACTTTTTTTGCCTTCATTCAGAGTGACTTTCTTCAACAAATATTTCATAAGAAAAACCTCATCAAATAAGTTGTCTCTACTTATGATTCTGCATAATTATAGGCCTCCTAAATTTCATTTCATTCCAGTATAGAACATAAATTTACCCAATTAAAAATAGGTACTTCAGGGCTTCCCTGGTGGCGCAGTGGTTGAGCATCCGCCTGCAGATGCAGGGGACACGGGTTCGTGCCCCGGTCCGGGAAGATCCCACATGATGGGCCCTTGAGCCATGGCCTCTGAGCCTGCGTGTCTGGAGCCTGTGCTCCACAACAGGAGAGGCCACAACAGTGAGAGGCCCGCGTAGCGCAAAAAAAAGGTACTTCAGCAAATGATTCATTCTGCAAGTTCAGATATCCCAAAATGCAATTACAGAATTTCAATATCAATATTGTATACCATTGAGGGGCTTATTGTTTAATTTGTTCAGTAGCTCCTGTGCTCGTGAAGTTATTGCTTCCAATAACTGCATTTTGGCATTTCATTTGATGGATATTTTGATTAAACATTTTCATAAACACACGAAAAGTGTCCAACTTTATTGGTCATCAGAGAAATATCAATTAAAAATTACAGGGAGATACCACTATACACTAGAATGGAGGAAGTGAAAAAGACTGACGTACCAAGTGTTGGCAAGGATGTGGTGCACCTGGAACTCTCAGACATTGCTGGTGGGAATATAGTCACTTTGGCAAAGAGTATGGCATTATCTTAAAAAGTTAAAGATTCATTACCATACAACCATACCATACAAGCAGAAATTCTACTTCTGGGTATTCACCCAGGAGAAATGAAAATATATGTCCAGACAAAACATGTATATGAATGGTTGTAGCAGCATTATTTGCAATAGCCCCAAACTGAAAATAACTCAAATGTCCATCGCCTTTGAATGGATAAACAAAGTGTGGTGTATTCATACCATGGAAAACTACTCAGCAATAAAAAGGAAGGAAATACTAACATAGACAACAATATGGATACATCTCAAAAATATTACGTTAAACGAAAGAAGTCAAACACAAAGATTCCATACTGTATGAGTCAATTTATATGAAATTCTATAATATTCTAACCTATAATGATACAATGGTTGCCTGAGCCAGGGTGAGGGGAGATGCTGGGTATGAGGTGAGGAAACTTTTTAGGGTGAGAGAATCGTTCTATTTCTTGATTGTGGTGGTGGTTCAATGATTGTAAAAAATTACAAAAGTTCACCAAATTGGACACTTGAAGTCAGTGTAAATATTACCTTGCTTAACAAAAAAGAGGAAAAAACTTCCAGCTAACTGTGAACAACATACAGCCAAAATTTAGAGGACTTACAAAAAAAATAGATATACTGGTAGAACATATATTCATTTGCAAAGTAGTTATTTCAAGGCTCAAATGCTTGCTTGTTTGTTTGTTTAATGAAAGCTTATTTATTTATTTTTGGCTGTGTTAGGTCTTTGTTTCTGTGCGAGGGCTTTCTCTAGTTGCAACGAGCGGGGGCCACTCTTCATTGCGGTGCGCGGGCCTCTCACTGTCGCGGCCTCTCTTGTTGCGGAGCACAAGCTCCAGACGCACAGGCTCAGTAGTTGTGGCTCACGGGCCTAGTTGCTCCACGGCATGTAGGATCTTCCCAGACTAGGGCTCGAACCCGTGTCCCCTGCATTGGCAGGCAGATTCTCAACCATTGTGCCATCAGGGAAGCCCTCAAATGTTTTTAATGTCAGATTGATGTGTTGGTTTGCATCCTTGGGAGTTTCCTGGTAAAATTCAGAATTGGTATCCTTACGTGGGGAACAAAGAGAGACCAAAGAAAGAGGCAGATCATTGCAGATTGGTAGGTGGCAGTTTTAATAAGCAAGAGACCTTACATATGAGGTTTGTCCTGGGTGGCTGCAACATAAGTAGATCTCCCCACCTACCCGCCAGAATCTTAAGAGTTTGTGTAGAAGCCTTAATGGGGTTCAGTCATGTATACTGTCTAGATGTTCTCAGTAATACATTGCTCTGTCAAAGCTGTGTCCTTTAAGTGGCTCCTAGTGTGGGTACAGTGGGCAGAATGTACATTCCAAGGACAGGGGAGCAGGGAGTGAGGAGCTTCTGATTGCTTGGGTCCAGCTTGAAGGTCAACTGGGGTCATGTTCTCTTAATGACTTCCTCAAACACGATGAGATTCCAACAATGCTTTGCGGAAGTATGATCTTCATTTTGAAGTTGTTAAAGCAGGCCGAGAGACCATGAGTAACTTGCCCAGGGAAACAGCTAGTAAGTGGTGAGGCTGGAATTCAAACTAGGTCTGAAGTCAGAGCTCATATTCCATCTACTACACGCCTTTGACTTCTTAACTGAATCTGACATTAGTGTTTAACAGGGTCTTTGGGGGCCATTTGGACATGTTGTGAATAGAATTTAATGATAAACCTCATTTTTAGCTTGTTTTAAAAGTTGTTTTCCTCTCGAATCCTCTACCACAGTCACAATGCTCTACCAGTGGTCGGAGAATGTCTCATGAGTCCTTCTCCACACCTTGGTCTCTTCCATTTGAATCACCCTCTCACATTCCCCTTCGCTATCCATCAGTGGTTCACACACCCAGTAAAGGTCAGTCCTCCAGCGGGTATTTGGAAGTGTATATGTCGGGGAGTATTTTGGATCCCTGGTACGTAGCAGGCAGGAGTCAGGGATGCTAAGCATTATGTCATGCATGAAGCATGAACGAGTCATCCAGCCCCAAACTGTCAATAGCGCTCCCTCCAAAACTTTGGCTAAATCCTGTCTTTAGAGATCCAGCTCAAGTCATCCCTGCAACCCAGCCCGAAGTCACCTCTCTCTCTTGGATGACTCCATGCTGTTGCTACCCCGCCAACTCCTGAGTAGCTTTTCAGTCTTATTTTCTCTGGTTTCCTTCTCCTCTTGATGTAAAAGCCTATCTGTCGAAGCACATTGGAGGCACTCTGCCTTCAGGAAGCCAGTCTGCTATTCATAAAATGATTTAAAAAGGCTTCCATAGGCAGTGCTGTAGGAATTTCTTTAGAGATTGTAGCTAGGGAGACATGAACATGGGCCTTTCTACAGTATGAGTATAAATGTGTATGCTACGGATGCCAGTGAGAGACCTGGGGTTGGGGGTGGGTTGGGATCGGGGTTTCAACCACTGCTGGCCTTTGCTTGGGCCTCTAGAAGGCATCAGAGATGGCTCTCCTGGAACCTCCTGTTAGCGCTTGATTCTGTGCGGGTTGTCGACATGATTGATGCACCAGGCCATTAATCCAGTAAGAGGCTGCTAAATGGGCAGATGAACAAAAACAGGAGGCCCTTCTGAGAGCCATAAATTATCTCTCATAATAGCTTTATATACTTGAAAGTGAAGGGTATTCTGAGAGCACGGTGGAAAGTACCTGGAACCTCAGTTTCTAATAGAAACCTGGGAAATTTGATTCAACTACTAACAAATTGAAGACTTATTTTGTACAGGTGGCCGGGCTGGTACAGAGATGAATAAAAAGACAGTGCTTAATCCTTCTGGAGTTCAAAAACTTAGGAGAGAGAGTAATTTTCAAAAACTACATTTCCTTCCCCTACCCCGACCCTATAGCTAGCCCTAAAAACTAGCCCTTTAATACCCTCTCCAGACCTGCTCCCCTTCACCCCTATTGCTACTGCCAGGTTTTCTGAAAGCCTGGATGGATAGCGGAAACAGCCTCTCTACATGGTTTCCTTGACCACTCCTGCCCCATCCGGATCCAACATTCTCACAGCAGAACGTGAACATTTCCAGAAAGCAATCTGATCCTATCATTCAGTAACTGATGCCAAACCCTTTAACGCAGGGGTCTCCAACCCCCGGGCTGTGGACCAATACCGGTCTGCAGCCTGCTGGGAACCAGCCGCACAGCAGGAGGTGAGAGACAGGCAGGCGAGCAAAGCTTCCTCTGCTGGTTCCCATTGCTCCCCATCGCTGGAATTACTGCCTGAACCATTCCCCTGCCACCCCCCATCTGTGGAAAAACTGTCTTCCATGAAACCGGTCCCTGGTGCCAGAAAGGATGGGGACTGCTGCTTCAATGGCACTCTAATGTTTTTAAGGATGAAATCTGAACCCTTGCCAAGGCCCTTCACCATCGCAGGTCTGTTTGCGTCTTCAGCCTTTCTGTAATATAATTCTCTAATCCAGATATACTGACCCTCTGGCAGTTTCCCAGGCCTCCAAGCTCTCACTCGCTGCTCCCTGATGCTATGTGTCCCAGCCCAGAATCCAGTCAACCACGCTTTCAAAGTTCAGCCCAGGTTCCATCTCCTCCTTCTCCTCCTGTCCCCATGGGTCAGGGGCACCTCTGTTTGGCCTCCCATCGCCACTATGCTTTCTCACTTGTCACACACACCATACCTGACTCCTTATTTGTCTGTCTCAGTCAACTTTGATTTTCTCAACTAAACCACAAGAACTATATCTGACTCATCTCTGACTGCTCAGCACCTAGCAGTGAGTCCAGCATCTGCTAGGCACACAGTAAGTGCTTGCTGAATGTATTTGAATGAGTCCTATGTGAGGTGATAATAAATAAGACAAGAATGGCTTATTCAGAGATGCTGTATTGTGCCTTTATGTGGTCCCTGCTTTGTTTCTAACATTGCACTTGGAAAAGTTGTCGTGGGCAATTGAATGCCTCATTGTTCCTGAATGATGTATGGGAGGGGTATGATCTTAGAAAAGAGACAAGGTTTGTTTTCCTTGGGGAAACCAAAATACAGGTTTCCAATATAATTCTATCTCACAAATGATAAGAACATCCATGTTCAAAGTGATATATGCATAGAAGATCTATAGTTTAGTAGGCTGAATATTTTAGTTAAGTAGCTGAGTTTGAAATGTCATGATTTTGTCAAACAATCTGCCTTGCTTTTGACTCCATTTGATTTTTTTGGACTGTGTGTTAGTTTCCTAGGGATACCATAACAAATCCCCACTAACTTGGTGGCTTAAAACAATAGAAATTTATTCTCTCACCATTCTGGAGGCCAGAAGTCCAAAGGCAACATGTTGGCAAGCTGCGCTCCCTCTGAAGGCTCTAGGGGAGGATCTCTCCCCGCCTCTTCCATCTTCTGGTGGCTCCAGGCTTTCCTTGGCACAGGGCTGCATCACTCTAATCTCGGCCTCCATCTTCACATGGCCATCTCTTCTCCCTGTGTCCTCTCCTCTTCCGTCTCTTCTAAGGATACTTGTCAATGGTTTTAGGTAATTCCCTAGATAATCCATGGCGATCTCATCTTGTGATACTTAATTATATCAGCAAAGACTCTTTTTCCAAATAAGGTCACATTCATAGGTTGCAGAGATTAGGGTGTGGATAAAACTTTTTTTTTGGGGGGGGTGCACAATTCAATCCACCATAGACTAATTTAAATACATTTATAAATGAGATCTGGATGGAATTCTAAGAGGCTAAATGATTATTTTGTAATTACAAATTACAAATAACTATTTTGAAATGCCTGAGAGGGGTCTTATTTCCTAAAGTAAGGGGCTGCGACTAGGTGAGTATTCAGTATTAATATTAAATGGAGATGCCACCACCCACTGGTTGCTAAGATCCACAATTGGCAGAGCTCGGAGGTAACAACACAAAATGCAGAATAACATGTGATATCACGGCTAATACACTTAATTATGTGGTATCTGTTAGCACTTTTGAAAATGTAAAATGGCCATTCAGATACATTGGATATGTTGAGCCCAGCAAGGACAATTGGCAACTTTATTTTTCTCTTGGGCTTTGAAGGCCTGAGTTGAATGAGTAGGGTTAGAAGCTTTTTTTTTCCCCCCTTAGAGCTGTTGGTATTTCATGTTCATTAAGGAAGAAGCAAGGAGAGGCAGATTCTCTTGGAATCACTGAGTATCAATTCAAGAGTCTGCAACAAAGGGGATAGAAAAAGTATTGCATAGATATTACTATTGTGCCATGAAATGAATCAGTTTATCCAGTCCAGGGGTTGGCAAACTATGGTCTTAGGCCAAATCTAGTCCACTGCCTGTTTTTGTAGGCAAAATTTTATTGGAACATAGCCATGCCCATTCATTTATATTTATTGTGGCTACTTTTGCAGTACACTAATGGAGCTGAATCGTTCGATCAGAGACATAATGGCCCTCAAAGCCAAAAAGTATTTACTATCTGGCCCTTTACAGAAAAAATGTGCCTGATTCTACTCAATAATATTTAACATTTTTGAACATAAGTACTAGATGTTGTGTCGTTCTATATGCATCGTGTCACGTAATTTGATTTTATATTCAAAGCTACGCTCTGAATTAGTTGTTATCGATTGTTATTACTGACATTTTGTAGATAAGGAAACTGAGGCTTAGAGGACCAAGTAACTTGCCCCAGATACAAAGCTGCTAAGTGACAGAGATGGGACTTGAACTGGTCTGTTTGATTACTCAACTAGAGTTTTCATTCATAAACCAAATGCAAACTTTTTGTATCTCCTAATTACCTAAAGTAGCACAGAAGAGTTTTACATACCAAGGACCACAAGGAATATAGTATATATTGACATATTTGTTGTTGCCTTTTGAAAAATACAAAAATATTATTTAAACCTTATTGGAACAATATTCTAAAATAAGCTTTAGCTTATTTCAGTTATTTAGTTAGCCAGTATTTAGTTATTTAAACTGTATTATATGCAGAGAGGCAATGAATTCACCTGTGGAGTGCACCCTCTTCTCTTGGTTATAAACGTGATTAAAGGGAGGTCTCATTCAAAAGCTACACCTGGGATGGAACCTTGGCCAACAGACTTCGTGTAATACTGTGGTTCTACTGGCAAGACTATCTTTGCAGTGAGGAGGACTGTCTCCTCACTGCATTCTCCCCTCCCTTGTTATTGGAGGGCCACTTCTAAAGTCTCCCTACCTGACTCTCCTCACCTGGTTCCATGTTTAACAACCAACCTATTGGTTATTCAGGGCCGGTGCACTGCACAGCTGTGGGAGTGGAGGTTGCACCAGTCTCACTGCAGTCCGCATTAATGGCAGCCCCTAGGGTTCAGCACTATGCAGCCTGAGAAGCTGTATGTAGGTGGCTCTGGAAAGAAGGGACAAGTCTTGCTGACACCTGCAGTTTTAGTGGAAGTTATGTCAGTCGTAAAATATATTGTCATCCAGTTGTATGCACTGCTATCTGTGAACCTGAGTTAATGTGAGTGCACCTCTGAGACAGGTCCATTTTCTATGTGCTCACACCATCAGGGTTTTGGATTTGGCAGACCATGAACCAGTCCCTGGAGGGCTGTAACATCGCCAAGGAATCAGATGCCACATTATGAGGTCTCTAGGTAAAGGGTCATAGACTTCCTTGGCATTACCATGATTAAACCACATGTCTTCCCATCTGTGGAAGATGTTTTGCTGTGCCACTCAGAAGTGGATGACTAAATCCTCAGCTGTTGAGATGGCATCAGCTAAGAGGACTGCCTTGCCCCCTTGGGAAATCTTCCAAGGGTCCATGTGTCTTCAGAACTTCTTGTAGGGTTGGCTGAAGCTCCTACAAAGACTGCATCAGAGCTCGACTTCTCCCACTGCCCAATCCTGCTTTCTTCCCTTCCTCCCACTGGTGCTGATAAACAACCTGCATGCTCATCTCCATCTCAGAGTCTGCTTCCTGGGGAACCTAACCTGAGATACCACTCAAGCCTCAGAACTGGAGACCTAACTAAGGACTGGCAATCTATGGAAATGACAATGGAGAAATCGCCACTTATTCATCCAACAATTATTTATTGAGCACCTATTATGAGCCAAGTCCTTTCTAGACATTAAGAATAGAGCAGTGAATAAGAAAAGTGTCTACACTCTGGACAACTTTCCAGTGGGAGGCAGACAAAAACAAATAACAATTTAATATATTAGGCAGAGATATACACTTGAAAAGAAACAAAGCAGGGTGAAAGCTTACAGTTTTGGGGTGGGAGGGGCTGCCATAGGATGCTTCAGGGAAGGCCTTTCTGAGGTGGCGACATAAAGCAGAGACTCAAAGGAAGTCAAAGTGCAAAGCAGTGCAAAGATTTGGGAGAAGAGCATTCCCAGCAGAGTCACCTAAAATGTAAAGGCCCAAGGTGGGAATGAGCATTGGGTTTTTGAGAAACAGCAGGAAGGCCAGGATGGCAGAGTGGAGTGAGCAAGGTGACGGGCGGTAGGGGGTGAGATCAGAGGTCCAGAAGGGTGTCTGAGCACAAGGGGAAGCATTTAAGGGTTTGAGCAGAAAAGCAACAGAATCTGATTTTTGTTTTAAAAAGATCAATCTGACTGCAGTTGGGGAAAGAGTGGAAGCAGGGGACCAGTGAAGAGGCACTACAGTGATCTAGGAGAGCATTGATGGTGACTTGGACCACTGTGAGGGTGGTGAGAAGTAGCTGGATCTGGGGATGTATTTTGAAGGTAGAGCTTTAGGACTTGCTGATTGTTATGGACTGAATGTTTATGTCTCCCCAAGTTCATATGTTGAAGCCCTAATGTCCACCCCCACCCGCAGTGTGATGGTATTATGAGGTGGGGCCTTTGAGAAGTAATTAAGATTAGATGAGGTTATGAGGGTACAGCCTCCATGATGGGATTGTTACCCTTATGAAAGGAACTTGCTCTCACCACCGTGTAAGGAAGCTGCAAGAAGTGAGCCTTCCACAAGCCAGGAAGAGGTTTATCACCCTAACCAACCAGGCTGGCACCCTGATCTTGGATTTCCAGCTCCAGATTGCAAGAAATAAATTTCTGTTTAAGCCACCCACTCTATGGTATATTGCTATGGCAGCCAGAGCTAAGACACTGATGTGTCGGATGAGGGGCTAGGGGTGGAGAGAGTCAAGGCGCTCACTAGTTTCTTGGCCTGAGTACGTGGATGAATGGTGGTGTCGTTTACTGCGATACGCGTTCTCCCCATTTATAGATTGCTACAGTCTCTTGTGCACAAGTCAGAGGGCCCATATGGTGATTTGTATTTGCAGGAGAATGCGTCACTGCATGTCTGAGATGACTTATGATGAAGGAACTAGAGGAGATAGCATTTAAATTAAAACAATATGCACTTATTGTTTTGTAAGAAATATTCCTGGTGGGAAAGGGAAAGTGAGGGAGGTTTGCAGTCACAAGCATTCTGCTCTTATTATCACTAGGAGAATTGTCATCTCACTTGTAGAACAGAATTAGGTATGATAAATAAGCTTCAAAACCAGAGGAGTGCTGAATACTGTCTGGTGTCTCTGGTCAGTTCTGTTGGCATTTGTTGATATAGTTATAGTCTTCTTCTTTAAATTGATGCAATAAATTTTACTGACATATTATTTCATAATGTTGAGCCATTCTAGCAATGCTGAAATAAAATTGACCTGGAAGTGGTAATAACAATCCTTTCAATATACAACTGGATTTGATTTGTTCATAATTAATTATTTAGTTAACTTGTTTATTAACATTTAATGTTCTTTCCAAAATAAGTTTAGAATACTTTCTATTGTCTTTTATTTTCTATTTTATTAATTTTAGCTTTTATCTTTATTAATTACCTTCTCCTACCTTATTTTATTCTCGTTCTAGTTTCTTAAAACTGACCACATATTTAATTTGTTTTCAGACTTTTTAAATAATGACAGCATTTAAGGCTATACATTTCCATTTGCGTATAACACTACCTATGCCCATAAGCTTGGATATGATATATTTTCCTTGTTGTTAATTTCCATGTAATTTTTCAGTTTTGATTTCTCTCTTTGACCAAAGTGTTTAATTTTGTTTTGTTTTCAGAAGAGTTTAAAAGTTCCCAATTGTTTAAGGTTTTTTTAGTCATAATTTTGTTGTTGACTTATAATTTTATTAGCTTATAGTTAGAGAAATTAATCTATAAAAACAATATATTTCAGAGTTTATTAAGGTTGTCTTTCTGATCAATTATATGACCAATTTTTGTAAATAAGCAATGAACATAAGATTAGAAGGTTTACTGGAAAGGAAATTTCAGTTACTCATGGGTTTTCCAAGAAATCTTGCCATTCCCTACAGGGCATACATGATGTGTTTGACTGTTACCTTCTACTGGTGTCTCCATCTTAAGCCAGGTCTGCATCATTTTCTTCATTATATCTCACTTGGTTTCATCCCTGTCACCTCATTTTAGAATTATTAATTATTTCAATTGCTCATTCCTTCTATTCTCTTTACTTATACCGGCTTGGTCAAGTTTCTCTACTTTCACAGCACTTCCTCCTCATTCCAGACCCTGGTTTTCTAGAAGTTCTTCTAGGCTTTTGAATTCCACTAGTATTTACTTTTCCCTCGTTAACTATATTTTTCATTAAAAAAATTTACTAGTAAGCTGTTATGTGACAATGCCTTTGTTAGGAAACATGAAAGATATAAGAGGCGGGGGTCATTTCCCTGCTGTACGCTTCAAATGCTTACAATTCCATTAGTTTATAGCAGTGGCTCGCAATCAACTACCACTCATCTTTCTACATTTCAGCTCACAAAATTAGGTTTCATTCTTCTCTTATTCTCTTTGTCCTCGTGGGTTTACAATTTTTTTAAAAAGCCATTTATTGTAGCTTTTAGTGAGGACTTGGTAGAGAACAGAGTAAAATTATGTGCTTCATTTTCCATCTTTAACCAGTAACCTTTATTTTTATACTAACATAGAAAAGTTAAATAATGTTTATGCCACTCTAATAAACTATTTTACCTGCCCACTTCCTACAAGCCTCTAGAATTTTTAAAAAGCTTCTTTAAACCTCTCTTTCCAGACTGCCCTGGTGACGCAATGGTTAAGAATCCACCTGCCAAGGCAGGGGACACAGGTTCATGCCCTGGTCTGGGAAGACTCCACATGCTGCATAACAACTAAGCCCATGTGCCACAACTACTGAGCCTGCACTCTAGAGCCCGCGATCCACAACTACTGAGCCCGTGTGCCACAACTACTGAAGCCTGCATGCCTAGAGCCCGTGCTCCACAGCAAGAGAAGCCACCGCAATGAGAAGCCCGTGCACCACAATGAAAAGTAGGCCCCGCTCACCGCAACTAGAGAAAGCCTGTGCTCAGCAACAAAGACCCAGTGCAGCCAAAAATAAATAAATAAATTTATATTAAAAAATCAACAACCGTCTCTTCCCCCTCAGGCTCCCTCACCCTCAGCTGCTGGGTTTTTCTGAGAGAGTTTAGAATTTCAGTTTCAGGCTATTATAAATTTTCCCCTGCAATATGTCTCATCTGTTTCAACAAACCTATGGAACACTTAGATTGTAATTCTCTGTCTCTTTATCAGAGTTTTAACTATAGATAAGGTACAATGCTTGTTATTTCTTGTATTCTTGATATTTTCTTAAGATATTTGTTTTGACATCATCCTTATTACATTTAATGTATTTCCTTGAGTACTTTCCTCAGCTGATTTTATGGGTGGTTTACTTTATTCATGTCGGATCACATCTTTTATCCTTTTTTTAATCAATGATATCATTGCTGAGTATGGAATTCTTGGAGTTCCATACCGTTATAACAACATTCTATAATTTTATAATACCATCTTTTAGTCATCAATGTTACAGATGAAAAGATGAACACCAACCTGATTTCTTTCTTTGTGAATAATGTGTTCTTTCTGCCTGAAAGTTTGTAGGTTATCTTCTTTCTCTGAAGAGTTCAGATACTTCAACAGGATATAATATGTCTAAGTGTGTGCTTCTTTCTCACTTATCAAGCCGGATTCTTCTTTTTTTTTTTTCCAGCTTTTAGTTTTATTGATCTTTCCTATTGTTTTCTTTGTTTCTATTTCATTTATTTCTGGTCTGATCTTTATGATTTCTTTCCTTCTACTAACTTTGGGTTTTGTTCTTCTTTCGCTAGTTCCTTTAGGTGTAAGGTTAGATTGTTTATTTGAGATTTTCTTGTTTCTTGAGGTAGGATTGTATCGCTATAAACTTCTCTCTTAGAACTGCTTTTGCTGCATCCCATAGGTTTTGGATCATCGTGTTTTCGTCGTCATCTGTCTCTCGGTATTTTTGAGTTCCTCTTTGATTTCTTCAGTGATCTCTTGGTAATTTAGTACCGTATTGATTAGCCTCCATGTGTTTGTGTTTTTTACGTTTTTTTCCCCTGTAATTTATTTCTAAGCTCATAGTGTTGTGGCCAGAGAAGATGCTTAATATGATTTCAATTTTCTTAAATTTACTGAGGCTTGATTTGTGACCCAAGATGTGATCTATTCTGGAGAATGTTCTGTGTGCACTTGAGAAGAAAGTGTAATCTGCTGTTTTCGGATGGAATGTCCTATAAATATCAATTAAATCTATCTGGTCTATTGTGTCATTTAAAGCTTGTGTTTCCTTATTAAGTTTTCTGTCTGGATGATCTGTCCATTGGTGTGAATGAGGTGTTAAAGTCCCCCACTATTATTGTGTTACTGTCAATTTCCTCTTTTATAGCTGTTAGCAGTTGCCTTATGTATTGAGGTGCTCCTATGTTGGTGCATATATATTTATAATTGTTATATCTTCTTCTTGGATTGATCCCTTGATCATTATGTAGTGTCCTTCCTTATCTCTTTTAACATTGTTTATTTTAAAGTCTATTTTATCTGATATGAATATTGCTACTCCAGCTTTCTTTTGATTTCTATTTGCATGGAATATCTTTTTCCATCCCCTCACTTTCAGTCTGTATGTGTCCCTAGGTCTGAATTGGGTCTCTTGTAGACAGCATATATATGAGTCTTGTTTTCTGTATCCATTCAGTGAGCCTGTGTCTTTTGGTTGGAGCATTTAATCCATTCACATTTAAGGTAATTATCAATATGTATGTTCCTATTACCATTTTCTTAATTGTTTTGGGTTTGTTTTCCTAGGTCCTTTTCTTCTCTTGTGTTTCCTACTTAGAGAAGTTCCTTTAGCATTTGTTGTAGAGCTGGTTTGGTGGTGTTGAATTCTCTTAGCTTTTGCTTGTCTGTAAAGCTTTTGATTTCTCCCTCGAATCTAAATGAGATCCTTGCTGGCTAGAGTAATCTTGGTTGTAGATTCTTCCCTTTCATCACTTGAAATATATCATGCCACTCCCTTCTGGCTTGTAGAGTTTCTGCTGAGAAATCAGCTGTTAACCTTATGGGAGTTCCTTTGTATGTTACTTGTTGTTTGTTCCTTGTTGCTTTTAATAAGTTTTCTTTGTCTTTAAGTTTTGTCAATTTGATTACTATGTGTCTTGGCATGTTTCTCCTTGAGTTTATTCTGCCTGGGACTCTGTGCTTCCTGGACTTGGGTGGCTATTTCCTTTCCCATGTTAGGGAAATTTTTGACTATAATCTCTTCAAATATTTTCTCAGGTCCTTTCTCTCTCTCTTCTCCTTCTGGGACCCCTATAATGTGAATGTTGGTGTTCAATGTTGTCCCAGAGGTCTCTTAGGCTGTCTTCATTTCTTTTCATTCTTTTTTCTTTATTCCTTTCCATGGCAGTGAATTCCACCATTCTGTATTCCAAGTCACTTATCCATTCTTCTGCCTCAGTTATTCTGCTATTGATCCCTTCTAGTGTACTTTTCATTTCAGTTATTGTATTGTTCATCTCTGTTTGTTTGTTCTTTAATTCTTCTAGGTGTTTGTTTTTTAATTCTTCTAGGTCTTTGTTAAACATTTCTTGCATCTTCTCGATCTTTGCCTCCATTCTTTTTCCAAGGTCCTGGATCATCTTCACTATCAATATTCTGAATTCTTTTTCTGGAAGGTTGCCTATCTCCACTTCATTTAATTGTTCTTCTGGGGTTTTATCTTGTTCCTTCATCTGGTACATAGTCCTCTGCCTTTTCATTCTGTCTATCTTTCTGTGAACGTGGTTTTCATTCCACAGGCTGCAGGATTGTAGTTCTTGCTTCTGCTGTCTGTCCTCTGGTGGATGAGGTTATCTAAGAGGATTGTGTGTCTGCCTAATTCTTCTTGGTGGGTCCTTTCAATCCAAAATTCAACTCCTGTTAATTCAGTGAAGTTTTCTTTTATGACTTCTTTTACTGTTATTTCTTTCTTGTTTGTCCCATTTTAGAACTCCCATAATTGCTTGTTACTTCTACATGGCACATTCAAATCTTATAAAAAGTAAGGTACCTAACTTAGGTCAGTATCTGATAGTATGGGTATATTACCTAAAAGTGGCATAGCAGGTGTATATTTCACAGTATAAATTCAGGTGTCAAAAATGAAATTTAATTTTCTATAATTGAACTAAAATTAACTTGGAGTCTTCTAATCTCAGAAAACTAAATCTTTTGCTTCTAAGTAAACCCAGTCACTTTAGGATTTTTATTTATTTGGGCCCTCTCTCCTTTTTTCTTGATGAGTCTGGCTAAAGGATTATCAAATTTGTTTATCTTTTCAAAGAACTAGCTCTTAGTTTCATCGATCCTTTCTATTGTTTTTTTACATCTCTATTTTATTTATTTCTGCTCTGATCTTCATTAATTTCTTTCCTTCTACTAACTTTGGGTTTTGTTTGTTCTTCTTTTTATAGTTCCTTTAGGTGTATTAGGATTTTTAACTTGATCAATTCAGGATTTAAACTGGGGAGAGAAGAGAAGATAATACATTGCTCAGCTGTTGCCTCTTCTGTCCAGGCCGAGCTTTGTAATCTAAGCTTAGTGCTTGTATATCATTGAGAAACTGGGGGAAACATTTCTTTCAGGTCTATGCTGGCTTCTGCTGAAATGTGAAATCCCTAGTAGTCTTTGGCCATTGGTATACTTGCTCCTACATCTGCTTCTGAAATGTCTTCATCCTGCATGCTTTACTGGATCTATGTGGGTTACTCTACATCCTTTTAATCTTGACTATGAGGCTGTTCCATGACCACCATCTGTTCTTAGCAATTCCATACTTTTCTCAGGGGCAAGGGACACTTTCAGATACTCTGTAATAGCTCTCCGGTGCTGTGGGAGATTTAGGGTTTTTTCTTAGGCCTTTTGCCTAAATACACCTGGCTTTCATTTTGAACTTAATACTACAAAGCCATGAAGATACCAGGAGCTTCTCCACGAGAAAATCAAGTATGAACCCTTCTATTTTGAAGACCAACATGAACCTATCTGTAGCTTCTATCACTACCCCACAACTGTCAGCATCAGAGGCTTGGCCTTGAGGGCAGAAATGGGTACTAGATCCATTTCAAGGATGAAACTGCTGCTAAATACTAGTTGCTTTGCTTTCTTTCCCTTGTCCCATCCACCGATTTTACTTTCATCCCTTTTCCAACTGAAAAACTGACCTTACATCTTTATGAATTCCTCATTTTTGCTCTAATGTATAAATTATTTTCTGAATTGTCCAGACTCTTAGCTTCTTAAGGCTTAAAAACTGTTTTTGCTCTCCAAAACTCTAGCTCTTACAAATCAAAAACACATAGGATTGTCAGGCTATACCATCTCAGGTCAGAGTTACTCAACTCTACCATTGTAGCATATAAGACAGTATATAAATAATAGGCATGGCTAGAATAATAGAATAATAATGGGTTCCAAAATTCCAAAGCTTTATTTACAAAAACAGACTGCTGAACCAGATTTGGTCCACAAGCTGTAATTTGCCAACCCCTGGGCTAGAGAGTAATTTTAATCTGAACTCATCTATAATACCTTAGACATTCCTGATTACCTACACAATAGAGGGTAGCATAATTTTGGAGAATGAATAGCAAATGAAGTTCTACTCTACCCATGCAGTTCTTATCGGAGAATGCAGCTTGAATCTAGTAAGGGAAGGAGAACGTTTATGATCTCACCCAAACTGAGTTTTAACATTGATGGACATAAGTAACAAGGATCTCTGGAGGTGCAACTGTGGAGAGATTGGGTGTCTTTCCTGCCCATCAGTTCAGGTGTTCTCCTCTTTGGGAATACCTCTTTGAGATGCAAACACGCCTGTTTATTTACTTTGAGACCTTATTTCTGAACTACAGAGATAAGGAGGTCAGGGTGATTATCATAACAATTGCTAGCAGTTCCTCACCACATCTCTGGGGCATCAGTTAATGTTAGCGAAGGAGATCAGAATATGCCACCCCAAAATATGCCATTTTGGTGGAAGGATTATTTTGAGCTGGAGGCAAATGAGAATCAACAGATGGAGAAAGAAGCCTTCTCAGAGCTTATCTTATCTGAATAAAAGCAGACACTTCTGAGGAGTGAGGTCTCCTATAAATTCCCTTTCTCAGGGGAATTTTATGGTCATGAGCAAGATGGAAGGTCAGCACTGAGACAGGTCTGCAAACCAACCTTTCTGAAATAAACCTTATCTTTTATTAGTTTTCCCCATACATTTCCTAGTCACTTTCCCACAGTTTACCACCCTTAGCCCAAACTCCTTTTTCTTTTGTCTTGTCATGTCTCCACAATTTATCATTCTTTGTTAAAAAGGTATATATAAAATCTGAGGCCTATCCATGTCTTTGGGTCTTCACTTTTCTGTGAAGTGAAGACCTCCAAATGCATAAGTAATAATAAATCTTTTCTCCTGTTAATCTGTCTTTTGTCAGTGTAATTTGTAGGGCCCCAGCTACTTAACCTAAGAGGATAGAGGAAAAAGTTATTTTTTTTCCTCCTTTACATTAGTTATACTTTTTCAATATAACTAGAAAATAAAAAGTTCATGAAACTAGGTAGGTGGCTTAATTTGGTCAATAAGACCCAGTCAGGGCTTCCCTGGTGGCGCAGTGGTTGAGAGTCCGCCTGCCAATGCAGGGGACACGGGTTCGTGCCCCGGTCCGGGAAGATCCCACATGCCGCAAAGCGGCTGGGCCCGTGAGCCATGGCCGCTGAGCCTGCGCGTCCGGAGCCTGTGTCTAAAAAAAAAAAAAAAAAAAAAGACCCAGTCATTGGGTTTTTGTTTTTATCGTTGGTCATATCATCTCTCTGGGGGTATTCTCTAGAAGCTGTTTACTGTGAGGTAAAATATGTTAATGATGATTTGTTTTTGAAAGTGAAGTTGCCATTGTGAATGTGGAGGCTGAGTCTATAATTTCTGAGGGAATCAGCGTGTCCTTGAAGTCATGACTTGGGTGTTTGAGGAAACAAGCCTCATATGGGAGGTATAGATGATCTGGTAAACAAGCACCAGAATATGAAAATTTCATTTACACTCCATTGTTATAAAACAAAATCATGTCCTCCCTTCAGAGCAGAAGTGAGGGACTGAGGTGGTGTGAACAGTTAGCTGTGTGGGCTTCTGCAGAGGCAGACCCTCAAATTGCAGCTCTGCCACTGATTGGCTGTGCCTTTGGGGCAAGTTCCTTTCCCTCTCTGAGCCTTAGTTTCTTTACTTGCAAAGGTGGAGATTCACTCAATTACTGCTTCATTTATTAAAACACTATTATTTGGGCAGCCTGCCTTGGAACTTACTCTTATTTGTTGAAGATCTCCAGCTTTTGGGGGGGTGGTACTTGTTGGTTCTTACTCTCCACTGCTCCCTCTGGTTTACCGAAGTTCCACCACCATCTCATGTAGCTTGGTTAACTCTTTGGATCTGAACAAATTGTTAGGTACTATGAATTTCAAAGCAAAAGGAAGGAGGGGGCCAGGAGATACTGCTTCCCTCCACTCCTTCTGCTCTATTCTGAAGTCCCCTTGGCTAGTGCATTCTAAAAGAGATATTTCATTCTTTCACTATTATCTGATATCTTTTGTATATTGGATACTGTACGAAATGCAGAATATACAAAATCAATGAACTATGGTCTTGGTCCTTGAGATGCCAATAATACTGCAAACCCAAATTCTAAAAATGAACCAGACAGACCTCAGAGTCTCTAAGAGTGTAAGTGTGTTCTTCAGTGAGTGTTCAAGGCAGTGTTTGGCAAAAACAGGTCTCATAATTTTTATAAATTCAAATGCAACACAGTGTCCCATGGGCAGAGAATTTTCCTTGATGTCTTAACCATCTGCTAACCAGCATTCTGCCTCTGTTTGTATTCACTTTTACTTCAACTGGACACCTCCTAACATCCCAAGAAGGAAATGTTTCTAAGCTATAAAGAACTTGGAATGTTGCGATGGCTTCAAATAAGTTGGTGATTAGAAAGCTGATGCATGAATATAAGGCATTATTATTCTACACTGACGCTTCAGAGGAGGAAACTAGTTAAGCGAGTATTTTCCTCCCTAACGTTTTATCCCTGCTGAAATAAGTCAAAATACCCAATATTCTTTGTATTCAGAGGTGACACTGGTAGCAGCACAACTGTCAGCTGCTGTCAATCCCAGGCTATTGGAAGCAATGTCATGGTGCTTTAACTTGCTTTTCAGTTTGCACAGTATGTCTTTGAAGCATTGCCTCTACTCATCTCTTCCACAGCTCACTGTTCAGCCAAATTGCACTATTTCAGCAGGAACTCAGCTAAATACTTAAAAGCTAGTGGGCCAGCCTCCTCCGTGTTGAGGTTTTAAGTCTGTGTTTTTCAAAGAGAGATCCTCAGATAGGCAGCAGCCATACTGCCTGGGGTGCTTGTTACATTGCCTATTCCTGGACCTTATCCCTTGACAGAAGGATTCAGAAACTCTGGGAATGGGAAATCAGATAACCTGCATTTTAAGCAAATAAATGCCTCTGGTCATGTCTATGCGCTGATGGTTAACACCTCTGAGTTGAGGGCTTTTACAGTCACCAACTATGTTTTGGTTGAGCCTCATCTATTCCTTTACACACTGGGACATCAACAGTCTGTAGAAGCCTGTTCTCAGAAATACACCTGGACGTCTCCACAAAGGGTAGATCTGTTCATATGATTCAAAGCTTCCCAGAAAACTCCCTGTCCCTTAAATATTTTATGGCTTATATTTTGAAAATGTCCCACTTGCAATCAAGTATATATCTTTCTAAATGGCTAGGTAGATCTAGAACAAAGATAGAAAACAAACCAAATCTAAAACATTAACATACTTTGAAAGAAGAGATTGAATAGTGAGAGTAGAATTATAACTTTTCATGGGAACAGAAAAAGCCCTCAGCGTGGCTGATACACAGGCAAGAACTCTTTCAGGTATTTGTTAAGAAAATGAAAATAAGTGTAATGTCTTGGGCTTCCTTCCCAGACAGGTATCCTCCCCGCTGTCCTGCTCAGGGCAGACTGCACTTCCTCTAGTGGCCCAGATGCAGCGGCCATTTTGCCACCTCCTCACCTCCCACCCCCCAGTTCAGAGCTTCCTTTCCCATCCATATTGTTTCTACAACCATAGACATCATTTCTACCCAATTTTTTTAAACTTTTGATTTTGAAATAATTATAGATTTGCAGGAAACTGAAAAAAAAAAAAAAGTACAGGGAGTTCCCATATGGCCTGCACCAAGCTTCCCCAAGAGTAACATCTTGGACAACTGCAGTACAATATCAAAGCCAGGAAACTGATACTGGTGGTTGGTACAATCTAGAGCTTCTTCAGATTTGACCAGTTTTACCCGCACTGTGTGTGTGTGTGTGTGTGTGTGTGTGTGTGTGTGTGTGTGTGTGTAGATCTAAGCAAATTTATCACATGTGTAGATTAGCATAACTACTACCGAAACTAAGCTACAGAACTGTTCCATCACCCAAGGTTCTCTTGTGCTACTCCTTCACAGCCAGGCCTAGCCTCTTCCACCACCATCTCTAACCCCTAGCAATAGCTAATCTATTCTCTAGCCCTATAATTTCACACAATTATTTTTTAATAGCATTTTCATAGCCTTGGAGCAACTTCCAACCATGCTGAGCTTCCTGCCTGGACTGTCCAAGTTGTCTCCCAAGGTTCCAATGACTGTTTTTGTTAGTGCTCTAGTTATAAAACTGCATAAATTTTTAGTGGTCTGACTGTAATCCTAATTCCTAAAAGCATTATTTTGAATGTATAATTTTGCTGAATGTGTGGTTTTTCAGCAATGTCTATTATGTCACAGCAGAAATATTTGTATAATGGTTCCAATATAATAAAAGTTTATTTTTTATCCAAAGAAGAGTTCAAGGAAGATCTTCTATATAGCAAGTGTTTCTCCTCCAATTGGCAATCAAGTCACCCACACTCTTTCCATCTTGTGACTTTGCCACTTTGATGGTTAATTTTATATGTCAACTGGACTGGGTCATGGGATGCCTAGTGATTTGGTTAAACATTATCTCTGGGTGTGTCTGTGAAGGTGTTTCTGGATGAGATTATATTTGAATCAGGAGACTGAGCAAAGCAGATTGCCCTCCCCAATGTGGTCAGGCCTTATCCAATCTGTTGAAGGACTGAACAAAATAAAAGGCTGAATAAGAAAGAATTCCTTCTCTCTGCCTGACTCTCTTTGAGCCGGGACATCGGTTTTCTCCTGTCTTTGGACTCAGATGTGGACTGAAATTTACACCATTGGCTCTCCTGGTTCTTAGGCCTTTGGACTTGGACTAGAACTGTACTACTGGTTCCCCTGGATCTCCAGCTTGCCATGTACAGATCTCAGGATTTTCAGCTCCCATAATCATGTGAGCCAATTCCTGAGTAAATCTCTTTCTCTCTCTATATCCTATTAGTTCTGTTTCTCTGGAGAGCCCTAAATAATACAGCCACTCTCTAGGGCTGTGCATAGTTGCAGTTGCACCACCCTAGAGGATGGGTACAGAGAGAATGGGAGAAGCACAGCTACTTCTTCGAGATTTGACTAGGAAACAGACTGATCACTTTCACTTACATCCCATTGGCTAGAACTCAGTCACATGGCCACACTCAACTGCAACAGGGGCTGAGGAAAGTTGTCTAGATCAAAGGACATCTCTCTTCTAACTTCTAAAAATGGAGGTTTCCTTAGGAGGAAAAACTGGGAGAAGAAATGGCTTTGGGATAAACAAAATTAGTGACTAAAAAAAGTATGCATGCAAAGACGATGCCACGAAAATGTTCATCACAGAGTTGTTTACAATAGTGAAAATATTTTAACAACCTAAATAAGCTATAATAGGAGATTGGTTAAATATAATACATTATGATGGAATCATACAACAGAATAAAATGCGATGTTCAAAATAGTATTGTAGAAGAAAACATGACTTAGAACTACATGGAAAATGTTTATAATGCATTGTTAAGTATGAAAAGCAGGGAATGAAACCTATATTATATATTTCCTCTTTCGTAAAACATCAACAAAAATAGCAAATATGTGCACAGAAGAGAGACAGGATGGGTATATACAGCAATTTTAATAGTGGTTATCCTTCTCTGGAAAATTATAGGTGATTCTTAATTTCTTCTCTTTTTTAAAATCTGTATTTTCTAATTTGGGAGGACTATGCCACAAATGTATTACAGTTGAATAGAAATAATAAAAATTTAATTTCTTTTTAATAATAAAAAGAAAATAATAGATATAGATGACCATAAAACTGGTGACCTGGGTTTGAATCCTCACTCTACCACTTACTGGTTGTATGACCTTGGGTGAGCTACTAACCTTTCTAAGTATTGATTTCCTCATCCATAAAATGAGAACACTGGTAATAAAAATACCAACCTCACTGGCTTGTTATGAGGCTTAAATAAAATATTATTCTTATAGTTCAGTACTTGGCACACAGTAAGAGCTCAAAAAGCTTAACCATTGTTATCATGATCATTATTAATAGTAATAATAGTGTCTTAGGGCAACTCAAGGTCATGGGGTAACATAGAAGTCATTGATGGTTCTCTCCACTCCTGGGTCAAATATCAATCTTCATAAATAAATTCCTGTTCCCCCCAAATCTACATTGCTTTTCTTTTACCTCAGTTTTGGCACCATCAGTCAATCATCATTAAAGATCATTTCTAAAGAATTCAGCTCTTAAGAAATTTCTAGGCATTTATGATGACCACATTTTATAGAACACATCTCTCTCACCACCTCCACACACATACCTATCTCCATTCCCAGTGTTTCTTTTATGTGGAGCTAACTCTCCTGGCTCTCTCCAGTCCCTTACTCACTCCTCCCCACTTCCCTCAGCCAGGACTTCCTTTCCTTCTCTTTGCGGAGCCTGCCCTGGGCCAGCGCGCATTATGGTTAAGTCTGGTTAATTCTGGCTGCTGTAGGGGAAGCCCATTTGGCAGTGTCTCTAATCTGGACTTTATCAGTGATAAAGAGGATATTTTGGTCCCTATCTGCCTTATCCTTTGTGTTATTTCTTAATTAGTTCAAAACCTGGATAGGGAATGCAGTTTTATTTGTTGGGCCCTACTCAAAGTTCCCAAGAAAACACACACACACACACACACACACACACACACACACACACACACACACGGCTTCTTTTTTTTTTTTTTTGCGTTATGCGGGCTTCTCACAGCTGCGGTCTCTCCCGTTCTGGAGCACAGGCTCCGGACGCACAGGCTCAGCGGCCATGGCTCACGGGCCCAGCCGCTCCGCGGCATGTGGGATCCTCCCGGACCGGGGCATGAACCCGTGTCCCCTGCATCGGCAAACAGATTCTCAACCACTGTGCTACCAGGGAAGCCCCCCCACACACGGCTTTTTGATGATACAACTTCAAAGGATAAAGGTGGGGTTTTGTGTGTGTGTATGTGTGTGTTTTGTTTTTAACTAAAGCTACAGTAGGAAGCAGGCAGCCAGGAAGGTATACAAAAGCATCTAAAGATATGAAAATATCTTTAGATGCTTTCGTATACCTTCAGAATAGGAAAGACTAGGTGAGTGCTCAATGTGGATTCAGTTTGCATTTTTAGGATAGGCTAGTGGTTCTCAAACTTTAATAGTGAAAAAGAATCACCATATGGGTGATGTTGAAATTCATATCTGATTCAACAGGTTTGGTGGGGAGTCTAGCTCCACAGGAAATTCTGTATTTCCAACAAGCTCCAGGTAATGCTGCTGCCTCTGGTCCACAGACAACACCTTAAGTAGCAAGAGTGTGGAGTATCATGAATTACTATCTTCCACACTCAATAATCACTCATCAACTTTTTTATTTTGAAGCAAATTTACATTAATAATTATGTTGCTTAATCTAATATTTACGATGTGCCTGCAATTTCCTAACTATATGTCTATCTGGATAGCGTGTCATATTTGCTCACCTGCCTCCACCTTTGAATGGCTCCCATTATCAGCAGGCTTTTGCTGTTTAACAAACCACGCCACATGCAGTGGCTTAAGACAACAACCATTACTGTGCTCACAGTTATTTGGCTTGGGCCCAGCTGGGCGATTCCCTTGCTGGTGTTGACTGGGCTTGCTCTTGGATCTATGGCCAGCTGCAGGGAGCTAGGTTGCTGTTCCCCTGCCAGTGCTGACTGTTGACTTGTGCAACGGAGAGAACTGGACCACATGTTTCTCATCACCATCCAAATGACTAAAGCAGTCTTGCTCATGTGGCAGCAGAAAGTTTCCATGTGCAGCATGGGTCAGCCCACATGTGCAAGCTCTCTTCATGACTCTACCTGAATCACATTTGCTACCATCCATCCCACTGGTCAAAGCAAGCTGCATGATCAAGTTCAGTGTCAGTGTGGGAAAGAATTACCTAAGTTGTGGATGCTGAAGGGGGAAGCATTTGTGGCTGCTTTTGCAATCTGACTATTCAAGTTCAAGTTGGCCTTTAAGGTCCACTCCCTTACCCACCGAAAGGCCTATCAGGCTTATTTTTATCTCCACACTATTACTCTTTTACTGCCCTCCTCCTGGAACACTCTTTCTACCTATCTTTGGACAGAGACCTGTTCCACTTTCAAATGATACGTCCTACTTAAGCTTGTTGTCTAAATTGGATGGGATCTTGAGTTATATGGCACATCTCATTCAGACTCTTATGTTACCTACATGCAGGTTGCATCCTCCCTTACTAGATCAGATATTTCTAAAGGGTTTTGATTGTGGCTTGCTCATCTTTGCATTCCTGTGACATCCAGCAAATAATTTCAAGTCCATTCATGTTGCTGCAAATGGTAAAATTTCATTCTTTTTTATGGCTGAGTAGTATCCCATTGTGTGTGTGTGTGTGTGTGTGTGTGTGTGTGTGTGTATACATATACACACACACACACACACACACCACATTTTTCTTATCCATTCATCTGTTGATGGACACTTAGGTTGCTTCCATATCTTGGCAATTGTAAATAACACTACTATGTACATTGGGGCGCATGTATCTTTTCGAATTAGTTTTTGTTTTTTTTCAGATATATATCCAGGAGTGGAAATGCTGGGTCATATGGTAGTTCTATTTTTAGTTTTTTTGAGAAACCTTCATACTTTTTTCCACAGTGGCTGTACCAATTTACATTCCCACCAACAGTATAAGAGGGTTCCCTTTTCTCCACATCCTTGCCAACATTTTTTATTTGTATTCTTTTGGACCATAGCCATTCTGATAGGTGTGAGGTGATATCTCATGGTGGTTCTGATATGCATTTCCCTGATGATCAGTGATGTTGAACATATTTTCAGGTGCCTGTTGGCCATCTGTTGCGTTAAAAGTAGGTATCCTTATTTCTTCCTTTTACAAATTAGGAAAATGAAATGCAGAGAACTAAAGTAACTTGTCCAAGATCACAGAGCCAGGAAGCCAAAGACCAGGATTTGAACCCATATCTCTTGAACTCAAGAGCCTGGCCTTTTCAGTTAGTCTCCTAAGGGAATGAAAATAAGTGGTGTTGAATATGCCACATGCAGATAATTAAGAATTGAACAAAAAGTGTATGTTTGTCCACTTGAGAATGCAAGTCGGGCTTTGGGGGGTAGAAGAAGGTCTCAGGGTTAATGGGCTTCTCATAGAGATGAGCTCAGATTTTGACTCAGATTTATAGGTTCACAAACTATTCTCACTTCTCTGTAGAACAGTTTTCAGGCTCTGTAAAACTGAATCATTGATAAAATGATTACAGACTCACAAAAAGCTGAAGAAAACTCTAGAATGCTAACTCATTAGTGTTGAGGGAGATAGAGAAGTTACAACCACACCAGCACAGGTGTCAGATGGGCAGCGTGATCTTTCATCAATAGGGAAACCTAGTTAAGATGAAAGGGTTGCAGAGTGTGTTTATTTCCTGCCTTCTTCTGAAAATGATTTGAGTCCATTGCAAAGGGAGTGGCTATTTTTAACTAATACAGTCACCAATGAGGGATGGTGAGTCATTCTCAGTGAAAAAGCTAAATCTGTCAAGCTGACGGAAAGACTCATATTGAGTCATCAGTGCTCCATCTCTCTTGGGCAATACTGGAGAAATTCTCCTCTGTCAGTATCTCCATTTTCAATATTCCATGAGCACATCAGTATGGATCGGGCTCCCCTTTCTTGGTTTGGGAATGTGAAGTCTGCTCTACTCTGATTTTCTGACTCTGATTACTCCCTCTCCAGCATCACAGTAGCAATCTCGGCAGCTGTCACCAGGGGATGACAATGCCTCAGGCTTAGTTACATAGGGATGGGGTAATTGATCAATCTTCCTGTAGGTGCGACTAACTCACGGAAAATAATATTACCAGGTAAAGTGGATGATGCTTTAAAGACATTTTTTTTTTCACTCATGAAAAATGTGATAACAATTGAGATTGTGAAAGAAAGAAATGCAAACACCTAGTGTACTAGTCAGGATTGAGTGCAGGAAGCAGACGTGCCTCTAGATATTTTAACTGTGAAGGGACTTAATACAGAGAATAAGGTGTTTACAAAATCATCGGGAGTTCTAGGGGTGTGGGCCCTAGACTGGGCCTCTAGAAATGCGTTCCAGAATACTGCAGAACTGACCTGCCAGGGAAGATACCACCTCTGGGGCCATTGCTATGGCTACTGATGTCAAGAACCCAGAGCTGAGACTGTGTTCCTAGTATCAAGGTCACACTGCCTCTGGACACCCAGGAGGCTAAAGAATGGATTCCATTCTAAAGAATGGATTCTGAAACACCAGAAATTTCATGTGTCTACTGCCTTGCTTGCTAGTGACAAGAAACAGTCAAAAAAAGCAGGAAATGCCCTCCATCTTCTAAGTCTCACACAAGTACAGCTAATTGGCTAAACTTAGTTTGTTTCTAGAGTGCTAGTTGGGAGTCTGGAGAATGCATTTTGTAATTGTCCAGCTTCCGGTAAGGCCCATGAGAAAGAAGCTGTACTCTCCACACCCAGGGTCAAGTGACTGCCTCACTACCATGGCCACTACTAGCTGCAACAGCAGAGATCAGGGTCTCCCATTTGCTGAGTGCTCCCTTGGTGCCAGTGCTGGGCTGAACCCTTTACATTTATCATTGCCTTCCCCTCACTATTATTAGATTCCTTTCACAGAGGAGGGAGCTGGGGTCTAGAGAGATTGGGTAATTTGCACAAATTAATGCTGGAGGAAAAGGAGGAACCAGGCTCTGAACTCCATCTGCCTGATTCCAGAGGCCACTTCCTCACCATTACTTGACCAGCAGCCACTCACTTCTCTTTATCACTGCTCCCCCACCCGCCATCACTCTAAGTCAAGGGCTTCTGAAACTCTCCTTACTCTCTTTCAAGTGTCAGCGAGCCCCAGGCTCTGGGCCAGTTCACAGACTCCTGACGAGTCTCCCACAGCTTTCCTCTTGGCTCCTGCTTTTGCAGGAACTGTAACCATGGCGCAGTTTTATTGCTTGGAAGAAGCTTTCTCTACCCATCCCTCCTCCCTCTGGAGAGAGAATGGCTTTACTCATCCCAGAGAAGGTCTTCAATTACCTTCTGCTACATCCACATCTACTTTTATTTCATCTTTCTCCATCTGAAATAGAGATGAAGGTGAGACAAGGATCTCTGAATTCTGAGTCTTAGCAAAATGTAATTACTACATTTTTTTCTTTTTCTAATCACAGGAGACTTTTCTGAGCAACCTAGTTACTGATTCTACTACTCCCTCACTTCCTCCTTCCAACTGCTCTATGAAGCTTGACATTGGCGTGGAAGTTATTTTGCTTCAAATTGCTTAAGAGGTCTCGTTAATGAGGTTGACAACCGCCAGATCCTGCCATGCTTCGTGAGACTTGTCATTTCCCCCACCCTAAACATTTTTAGAACACATGTGAGTGGAATGACAAAGTGATGTGGTCATTATTTGCCTATTTGCATTTGCCTTTGGAAAGTATCTCCTTAATCTGAAATACCCTCATCACATGAGGTGTCACCTGCTCATCTCTTGTGCCCTGCTCTCTCCCCTCTCTTCATATCTGGGTTCATTCAGCAACCACCAAATGATAAGCAATCTTTGGGACCCATTTTTATCATTTATTCATTCAAAAATGTTTGTGAATGCTTACTATGTGTCAGACACCATGCAAAGTGCTGGAAGAGTAAGTGAATAGATAGTTATGGTTCTTGTCTTCCAGGAGCTTCCATTCCAGACATTACCCAAGCAATCAACTCATTAAAGAATTTTAAGTGAATATATAGAGAATTTACTTCAAACTAGGTTCTTACTTAGATATGGTGATCCGGGAAGGTTTCTCAGAAGAGGTGACATTTACACTGAAGGAAAAGTAGGAGCTAGCCATACAAATGGAAGAGGGGAAGATCATTTAAGGCAGTAGGCACAGCATGTGGGTAGGTCCTGAGGTTGTAAAGGAAAAAGTTGGTGTGTTCCAGGGTCTGCAAGGAGGTCAGTGGGCTAGAGGGGAGAGATATCACTTGATGTTAGTGGGGACTAGACTTTGTGGGGCCTTACAGGTCAAGGTAAGGAGTCTGGACTGTATTTGCAGTTGTCTAAGGTTAATGAGATGCCTGGCATAGGTGGCAGAAGGAAGATGGAGAGAAAGGGCTGCGGTGAAGCATGAAAAGATTGTTGATAGATGAACTGTGAGTGGTGGTGGAGTGGAAGAGTCCATGGTGCCTTCTGGGTCTTCAGATGTTATCAGGGCTCAGCATCAAGGACTCCTGATACCAGTATGGTGGGGTCTTTTCTGCCTATAAGGTTTAATGGCTTTAAGACTTAATCATATGCTTTTGGCAACCTGTCCTCTCTCCCCTTCTGGCAATATTTTTGTTACTCCATCCACATCCCATTGGATAGATCTTTGAGGCTGCATATTTACCTATCTAAAGCATGGACCATGCAGTGCCTCTTGGCTCTGACACTGGGTGGGGATGGGGGTGGGGCAGTTGGTTAAGAGCACAGTCTCCAGAGCCAGACAGCACAGTCAGAATCCTATTTCCCTTGACTACTGGTGCAATCTCACCTGGCTTCTTTGAGTCTTAGCTTTTTCAGTTATAAAATGGGGTGAGGATAATAATACCTGCCTCATAGGGCCACTGGGAAGATTGGATGAGCTACTGCAGGTGAAGTCCTCAGAGCAGCACCTGGCACATGGGCTCAGTGTTAGCTCTTATTAGAGCTAGGGACCAGGTGCTTTTGAACTGCCTTAATTTCACTCTTCACCCACGCTAAGAGCAGGATTTACTGCTTCAAGACATCCCCAAAATAGATCCAATCTCATTTAACAAGAAAAGACTATTTTACTAAGTGTTTCACAGGGAGATGGAGGATGGGGGTTTCCTCTAGAATGTACAGCACTTCACCCCAAAATCCCCATTGAAAATCTGGCTCCTTCTCTCCCTCCCTGGCCACTTGCTGCGTATCTACCTTCCCCTGCTACCCCTCACACTTCATTCTCGTAGTTTCCCTGGTCTTTGGACCTGGACCCTGCTTCCCACCTCATCCTTAGTTTTTTCATAGAAACCACTATTGCTTTTGCTAATCCTCTCTTTGTTTTCTATTTCCTTAATTTCCAGTCTTACTGTTATTATTTCTTTCCTTCTATTTTTTTCGTTTATTTTCTATTGTTTTACTAATTCTTGAGATAAAAGCTAAGAAAGGTTTAGCTTTTTTTTTTTCCTTTCTACTATATGCTTTTTTCCTTCCATGCCCCCTCCCTTTTGCTTTAAATATTTATTTATTTATTTTGGCTGTGCCGGGTCTTAGTTGCGGCACACGGGATCTTTAGTGTGGCATGCGGGATCTTCATTGCCACAGGCGGAATCTAGTTCCTTGACCAGGGATCGAACCTGGGCCCCCTGTATTGGGAGAACAGAGTCTTAACCACTGGACCACCAGGGAGGTCCCCTCTTTTGCTTTTAAAGTCATATGTTTCTCCCAAGCATGGTTTTAGCTTCTTCCCATAAGCCTTGATATGTGGTTTTATTATCATTCAGTTCAAAATACTTTCTAATTTCTATTATAACCTTGTTTTTATTATTGATTCTTAGTTTAGTTGCATTGTGTCAGATGAGGTACTCTGCATGATTTTACTGCTTTGAAATCTGTTGTGACTTGTTTTATGACCCAGGATGTAGTCAATTCTGGTAAATGTTCCACGTGACCTTGAAAAGAATGTGTGGCTCTGCAGTTGTTGGGTACAGGGCTCTATGAACGTCCATTAGGTCAAGTTTACTAAACATAGTGTTTCTTAATCTTTACTAATTTTTTGTGTTAATATGACCTATTAGTTCCTAAAAGGTGTTCTGTAATATCTCAAAATGACTATAGATTTATCTATTTTTCCTTTTATCAGTTTTGACCTATATATTTTGAAATTATATTATTTGGTGCATACAAATTTAGAATTATTATATTTTCCTGGTGAATTGAGTCTTTTATCATTATGAAGTATTCCTTTTTATGTTTAGTAATGCCATTTACCTTAAAGTCTACTTCATCTAATATTAAAAATCTATGTCAGCTTTCTTTTTGTTAGTATTTGCATGTTATATTTCTTCCCATTCTTTTACTTTCAGTTTTCGATCTTTGTATAGTCTTTTGTTTTAGATGTGTTCTCAGTACAAAGCATATAATTGTTTAAAAAAATTGTCTGATAATTTGCTTCACTTATATTTAATATGGTTTCGATGTGTCCTACCTGTTCTGTTTCTTTTTCACTCTTTTCTGCCTTATTTTGAACTGATTATTTTTTGTTATCCCACTTTTCCCCGGTGTTAGATTGGAAATTACACACTTTTTAAAACTATTCCTTTATTGGTTACCCTAGAGATTATAAATTCTAGATTTGCAAAAATGTAATATCAATTGGTAGCTTTACTCTCTTTTTGAGACAATACAAGCACCTTTGGAAGAGTATTTCCCAAATTTTAATGTGCATGTGAATCACAGGGGAGCTTGTTAAAATGAAAATTATGATTTAGTAAGTCTGGGAAGAGGCCCAAGATTCTGCTTTCTTGTAACTTCATGGGCCACCCTATGACTACAAAACCCTCAGAACACTTTAACCATATTTACTCTATTTATCTCCTCCCTACTTAAATGCCAACCATGTACTTTAATTCTATATATAGTTAAATCCCTCAACACATTACTGTAGTTTTTTATGTAGACAATATTAGCCTAGATTCACCCATATATTTACATCCATATATTTTCGTTGTTCCTTATCCCTTCTTGCATCTTTGCTATCTCATCTGGAACTTTTTCTTTTTGCCTTGAGGACACTCTTTAGCATTTCCTTGAGTGGTGTTTTGTTGAAAACTCTCTGCTTTTGCCTGAAAATGTGTCCATTTTTTAAAAAAATAAATTTTTAAATTTTGGAACAATTTTAGAGGTACGGAGATGGATAAAGTTTCCCGTATATCCTTCACCTAGCTTCTCCTAATGTTAATGTCTAATATTACCATAATACATTTGTCAAAACAAAGAAACCAATATTGACACATACTGTTGACCACACTTCAGACTGTTATTTGGATTTTTCTGGTTTTCTCACCAGTGTCCTCTTTTTGTTCCAGGATTCAATCCAGGAAACCACATGCATTCAGTCACCATGCCTTCCCTAGTTTCCTTTGGTCTATGATAATTTCTCAGATTTTATTTTTTTCCATGATGAGGACAGTTTCGAGGAGTACTGGTCAGGTATTTCCTAGAATGTTCCTCAATTAGGGTTTGTCTGATATTTTCCAATGGGTATAATGGGGTTATTAGTTTTGGAGAAAAATATCGTGGAGCTGAAGTGCCCTTCTCAATTGCAATTGAGGCAGGCAGGGCAGTGGGAAAGCGTTATAATGGAAAAAAAAGAGAAGGCGTCAGGTATGCTCCAATTGTAGGCTGTTGGCATGAGGAAGCTAGAGATGGGTTAACTAGAAACGAGGTATCTGATGTGACTGGTGTGAAGAATAGCTTTTTCGAATCGGTCCTGCTTTGGAAGTGGAGGCAAATTAAAGGGATGATTTTGGTGCTTGACCAAGTCCTGACTATTCTAGGATGATTGCTGCAGAGACTGTGGTTTGCCTTCCTGGGCTGGTTGCTGCAAGGTTTTGGGTCAGAGTTCTATCATCATATATGGTCTGGCTAGTGTTCCTTTGTATAGTCAGCTCCTCAGACCCTGCCCTTTTGGGTCATTTTCTCACTTGAAAGAGGTTGGCCAATGTAGGGAAGGCTAGAGATCCAGATCTTCACCTCCTAGGGATTGCCCAGTTGCCTTCATGGTCAATTTTATTGTAAGATCTTCTTAAACTTTTTGTTGTTTTATTATTATGATAATAATCTGATGAAAGAGTGAGTGTACAGAAGAATTTAAGTCTCTACATAGAATGCAAAGACCAGCATCATGACCATTATGACAAAAACAAAAACAAGTAAAAGTTCTTTTAAGATGTTTTAGAACCAGGAACCCAATAGATCCAACTCAGGCCAAGACAGCAACTCCTACAGGCCATGAGTATCAACTTAAGACAGTTAATTAGCTTTTTCCTTAAAACAATGTATAGCCTTTTCTATCTTGGATTTTTTATTGATCTAAGTACAGCAAGAATTTTAGCAATGGCACAGATGCCACCATGACTGGCCAATAAGAAACCTAGAAAAATGCGTTTGTCCATTACTACTCATGCCAATGAATTGCAACTAATTTGTATTCCACCTAGAGCAGAAATGGTATCATTGAAAAATTCTGCTTTAGTTAGCAACAAGTTTCTTATAGTCTTTTCTCTTTGTATGATTCTCACCACTGGGGACCCTGCCTGAGCAATGAATCAGTAATTCTCCCAGGTAGAGAATAAGCAAGCAGATAAAAACCAAAACAGGAATAGGGCAGGGATCTTGGTTCAATATCTTGGGAGGAAGCTATCTACTATTTGAGGTCATCTGCTTTTTCTGAAGGTCTTGAGTCAGCTGTCAACTTCCAAAGATTGGCTTCTTCTAGAAGATCCCTGAGAATCTTCATTTTGAGCTGCCTTATTGGAGTAATCTTCTAATTGCATGGAATTCTGAATTGATTCTTTCATTGTGAAACTTGAATCCCATGATTGACTCTCTGGAGTAACACTGTTGTACTTGTTGTTAGCAGTTCCTGATTAGGTCCTTACCAATGAGGTTCAAGAACAGTTTGTCTCTTATATCTCTTCCAATAGCTGAAATCTCCTGGCCGAAGATCACAAAGAGGCTGTTTAGGAAGATGTTGTGGGAATAATGGCAATATGATCTTGGTGATAGGACAGGGTATAGTACATGAGTCTCTGCAATATTTTCTCATGTCTGTGTGCAGCAGTACAGAGACTATTATTAGAGGTGAAATCCCTAAATGCTTGGGCCTTCCAGTTGCCAATTCATAGGGTAATAACTGATGTGATGTGTGATGTGTCCCCAAGGGGATGGACCATATGGCCATAAAGGCTAGTGGGAGTGGGATTACCTTTGGCCAAGTGATGGCACACATTTCTGAAAGTTTTGTTAATTTAAATTTAAGGATGCTATCGGTCCTTTCAACATTTCCAGAACGTTGTAGGTGGTAAGGGCAATGGAGTTTTTGAGTAAGGTGTAATGCATTACAGAATTCTTTTATAATGATTACCATAAAGTGCGTGCTTGGTCACCTGATGTACAAATTGGTATGTCCCAGGTTAGAAAAAAAACTCAAGCAGATTTTTAGTAGCTGTGAAGCCTATAGCTTTTTGGCAAGGAAATGCTGCAGCTCATCCTGAAAGTAGACATACAATCACTAAAAAATATTTTAAAATAGACATAACAATAAATTGAAGGTGTTCAAAAGGCTATTGAGGCTTTGGTTCCAGGCTATGTCCCACCTTCATGGGTTTTCTTCAGGATTACGTTGTTGATCGGTGACACATGACCTGAAAATAACCTCAGCTAACCTTTTAGAGTTTCCTGATCAGTCCTGATTTAAGAGAGCAACCGATTTGTCTCTATCATGTTAAGTAGTTTCATGGAGAAATTTAGCTAGTTTCCATTTGAAGTCATCTGATGCCACCAAGCAGCCACCTTGGGAGTTCCAGAGACTATCTTAGTGAAAGGTACAACCAGAGTTTTTCCATTTTTACCTTTCAAAATCAGGGGTTAAACACTGATATTTATAATGGCCTCTTTGAATACCTCCATAGACTGATGCCTTTGAGGTTTAGATAGGATCATAACATTGGTTACGGCTGCTTATTTGGCACAATGATCTGCTAGAGCATTTTCTTTACCATATTATCCCTTTCTGGATGAGCCTCCATTTTCATAACAGCCACCTCTCTAAGATGTAGGAATGCACCTAAAGTTTCCTAACTCATCCATTTTTTAAATGAGATTTCCAGTATTGTTTTCAAAATCATGTACTATTCCAAAAGCATACATTCTATCTTTCTATACATGCTTACTCTCTGGTCTTTGGTTAACTGACTAGCTCTATTAAGTACAATAAGTTCTGGCATCTGGGCTGATTTTTTTTTTTTTTTTTTTTTTTTTTTTTTGCGGTATGCGGGCCTCTCACTGCTGTGGCCTCTCCCGCCGCGGAGCACAGGCTCCGGACGCGCAGGCCCAGCGGCCATGGCTCACGGGCCCAGCCGCTCCGCGGCACGTGGGATCCTCCCAGACCGGGGCACGAACCCGTGTCCCCTGCACCGGCAGGCGGACTCTCAACCACTGCGCCACCAGGGAAGCCCATCTGGGCTGATTTTTACCTTGGGCAGAGGACTGCATTCCAAAGGAGAGCTTAAATTAGTGATAGTATATCCTGCTTGATAACCTCCAGTTTCAGTTTTGAGGTATGAGCCATCAACAAATAATATTAGTTTGTGGTTCTCAGTGACATTCTCTAATACATTTGAATGCGTACACAACATTCCCTAGCAAAGGTAAGACAATTGTGAGGTTCACATTCCTCTGGCAAAGTGGCAAATTCAGTGTTGGGGTGGTGAATACTTAGCAATGCGAGACTACAAGAGTAACAATGTCATAGGAGGTTAATCAGCTGGCTGAAAAGTGTTGCATGTTCTTAGCCAGTAGTAATGTCTGTCCTGTATGAGGAACCGTGACGTCAAGCAAGGAGCCTAGAACTAGCTCAGCAGAGACCTCAACAATTATTTATTTATTTATTTTTAGCAGCAGCTATTACTATAAGACGTGGGGAATAAATCTTTGCAACCAGGTCAAGGGTCTGGCAATAGGTTTTTGATGGTTCCCATGAAGTTGAATGAAAATCCCAAGGGCTTGTCCAGATCACTTATGCACATATAGACAAAGGGGAATTTTGTAGTTAGGAATGCCTGTGAATGAACCTACTGAAGAACGTTCTTCATATTACAGAAGGCCTGCTCCATATCTGGGTTCCCAGAAAAGGTCTCTTACTGAGAACTTAGTCAACTCATAAAGAGGCATTGCAATCTTATAAAAATTTGTCTGCAATATCCAGTTAAATCTAGAAATCCTGTCTTACTGTTATTTTGTGAGAGGTCTAAGGTAAGTTTGAATAGTCATTTGTCTATCAAGAGAGAGCGTTTTCCCCTCCTTAGATATCCCATGACCTAAATAATGGACTGTGCTTTGTAAAAACTGCAGTTTATCTGTTGAAACTTTGTCCCTTTTCTTCTAAGACTGAGAGCAAGTAAATGGAATCCTTTTTCAAGGTTTCTTAATCTTTGAATAAAGTAAGTCATCTACATATTGTATCAGAACTTAAGAACACGGGAAATTTAGATCTGTTAAGACTTGTTTGAGGAACTGAGAAAATAGGAGGCTTCAGTGAACCTCTGGGGCATGACTGTCTAGGAATACTGTTATCTTCTTCAGGTGACGGCTAAAAGGTATTGACTGTCCTAGATGTGATCTAGAGGCACATCAAAAAAGACAAAGCAAAGGTCCACTACAGTAAAGCAAGTAGCTTCAGGCAGAATTGATGCCAAGATAGTATTTGCGTTAGATGTCACTGGGAAGTGAGGGATATAAGTTTTGTTGATTGTCCTGAGGTCTTGAAGAAATTGATATCCTTATCCATTTGGTTTCTTTACTGAGTGTTACAAGGGCTAGTGAAGGATATAAGAAGACCTTTGGATATAAGGCATTCAACTACAGCTTTGAAACCTTCCTTTGTTTCTGGCTTCAAGGGATATTGGGGATATTTGGTGGGATCTATTTACTGCTCTAATTAGTTTTCTATGTCAGGAGACTTTTAAGGTCATAGAATGTCATGTATGATGTCAAGACCTTTATCTGGGGTATGCATCAAATATAATAGAGAAGGCAAAGGTATATCTAGAATAGACACAACTTGATTATGAATAGAAGAGTCCTCTGGAACTTTAACAGTCGTTCTGTTTTATATTTAATATTACAACTCCATTTGCAAAGTAAGTCTCTCCCTATTAAATTTGCAGGGTGGTATCACAGAGCAGGAAGGAATGTTTTTTATTCAAGGGCTCAAGTGTTACAGCTAAGGGCTGGGAGATAGGCAATATCTGTGGGTTATTTGAAAGAACTGTCACTTGTGTGTATGGTTACTCTGAGGAAGAGGTTGAGCAAAGATGGTGTTTAATGTAGTAAGAGTAGCATCCCTATCTACCAGGAATTGATGAGGTTGACCATCTATATTTATTCAAGTTGAGTGTTTAAGGGTAAGTCAGGATCTTGAAAGTGTTTTCCTTTTTCAGAGCACCCCCATAGATCAGAATTGAGGGATTTTCTTCATCTTGGTTTTTCTTTTATAGGATGGGACATTCATTTTTTCCAGGGTCCTTTTTGTTTACAACATCTACCTTGTCAAAAATAGTTGTTTGGGAAGTGGGCCACCTAGCTGTTGAGTCTGCATGATTCTAGTTTATTTTGGAGCTTATCTAAAGCTGTTCAACATGTTCTGACAGGTGTTTTAGTTCAGACAAAGGAGCTACTTCCCATTCTAATTTCTACTTTTGAATTAGGCTTCTAGTTTCAGGTTTAACCCCATTGACAAAATGAGATGTAAGGACTACTTTTACAACTGGCACCTTCATTAACTCTTGAGTGTTGTCAGAAGGTATTTTCTACTAGAAAAGCATGGAAATTTCCTATATTTTCATCATTTTTCTGTTTGTATGGTTCAATTATGGTCCAATAAATTTTTATTGGAAATGTTTGGGGATACTACAGTACTTTTAGGAGACTTTGTCCTGCTTTTCAAATATATATATATATATTTTAGATCCTTTTTTTTGGACAGGTGTATCGTAGAAAGAGAGATTCTGTAGATGCCTTTCTGGGTCAATCCAATCAGCTTTGCCATCCAAGATCTAGCTGAGGTTCTGAGGTTCTGACCAACATGTGTACAAGTTGATATAGGTTAGGTAACCCTGAATCATATGCACCCAAACTAATTTAAAATGCTCCTATGAATAGTTGCTGGTCTTATATGGCAGCAGAGATGCTTAATTATAGTTCTTAATTTATCTTGGGTCCTAAGTTTAAATTATGCAGTGGCCCATATATCTGGCTCATAGGAGGGATGGATCTTTAGAGGCAACTGGCATTTTGTACTCTTAGGAGAGTTTCTGGGAGTAGGGAGGGGGTGTGGACAAGAGGAAGAGAAGGGAAGAGTTGATGAGATCACAAGGACAAGGAAGCAGAGGGACACCTGGATGTAGGGAGGCAACAGGATGAGGAGGATTTACTAGGAAAGGAGTCTAGTTTATTGTTGCTTAAGTTTGTTAAATTGGGACTTCCCTGGTGGCACAGTGGTTAGGAATCGCCTGCCAATGCAGGGGACATGGGTTCAAGCCCTGGTCCAGGAGGATCCCACATGCCGCGGAGCAACTAAGCCCGCGAGCCACAACTACTGAGCCCATGTACCACAACTACTGAAGCTCGCGTGCCTAGGGCCCATGCTCTGCAACAAGAGAAGCCACCGCAATGAGAAGCCTGCGCACCACAACGAAGAGTAGCCCCTGCTCACCGCAACTAGAGAAAGCCCATGCGCAGCAACAAAGACCCAATGCAGCCAAAAATAAATACATAAATAATTTTTTTAAAAAGATAAAATCTTAAAAAAAAATAGTTTGTTAAATTGCTCATTGGCTTTGGCTACAGAATCTTTTAGTGAAATACTTTTCGAACCAGAATTTCCTTTGGAGGCTTCTGCATACTAATCAAACACAGCTGCCCATTGGGCCTGAGAAATCTTAATTCCCTTTCTTTTCTAAGGTGCCTATCAAATAAAATATGTATTCAAGTCAAATGTTCCCCAGAGTGGCCACTGAAGGCCCAAATACCCACTGCTGACATTACGCCATTTAGAGAACTAGGCACCAGTATTAGGATTGTAATAAAAATACACATAAGAAGCAGCCATTTTTCCCAGTGGAGGAGAGGTTTTAAGCTTTGATGACCTCAGGAGAGCTGGCAATGGTTGGTTAAAAGTGATGTTTGTTCTCTTCATGTTTCAAGACCCCTCTGAACACAGACCCAACAATCTGTGCCCCTTGGCAGGTGGAAAATTAGAGTGAACTCCCTCTTGATCAAAGGCAAGCTCTCAGGACAAAAAATCAAGAGGAAAGGAGAACCTCATCCAGTTTTACTGGTGAATCACAACGAAGTTTGTCCAAATGTATGCCGGTCTGGTAAGAACAGCAAACTCATTAGTCTGTGAGGCTGGCTCAAACAACAAGCTTACAGGGCCTATGCCTGTGTTCTACCCCATGATTCTTCTTCTTATGACCACACTTTCAGACAGCTCAATACAAAACAGAAGTACAAAAGAGAACCAAAAAGCATGAAAAAGAATGGTCTGATTCCACCAAGGATGTCAAACAAAATCGGAAGCAATAACAAAACCTGGGTACCACACTTAGAATAAATAGCTGAGGAACTCAACACAAAAATAGTGGAGCTCAGATTCAGCACTGACTTACCATGTTGGCACAGACTTGACAGCAACAAGGCGCAAGGCACTACGGTCTCTGTGAGAACCTCATCTGGCTGAAGGCTGGGATCCATGGTGGTGGACAGTGCAGTCCGTGTCTCAGTGGAGTCTTCAGGAAAACTGTGGAAAGTAATGTAGACCATCCAAATAACAAAGAGACTATTTATTTAGAACTTGGTAGTGCAAGAGAGTTAGTTACTACCACTTGCATTTGGCAGACTCAGAGGCAGGCAGGGGAGAGGGAAAAGCTTTATGGTGAAAAAGAGGAAGGGTTCAGGTGTGCTCTGATTGGAGGCTGTTGGCAAGGGGAAGCTGTTGAACGTCTATTACATAGTGTTCCGAGCTGTGCTTTGAACACAGATGTCAAATATAGTCCTTGTCAACCAGGAGCTCACAGTCTAGTTGAGGAAGGCAAAACATTAACAATTGAAATGGAATTTGACAAGCACTATGGCTGATAAATGTCAGGATGCCCTGGGAACATGCAGTAGGAATAGTGGTGAGTTGGTACATGTTAAACAACTGAGTCCTAGGGGAGTGGTGTATGGGGGGAAGGTAAGAGCCGGATTTGTAGAGTTTTCTGATTTCCACGGTGTAAATACTCCTACCACAGACAGTTTCAAGCTACCAACATGATGCCACTAAAAAAGGGAGTTGGAAAGAGGTGGGCAGTAGCATGCCAATATATCTTATTTCCACTATTCAGGTACAACAGACGTAAATAATCTAAAGAGCAGAGATAATAGTAAAATGTAGTAAAATAATTAGGAAGTGATGACTATTTACTACTTTTGCTTTTAATACAATTGGCTTAATTGTAAAATCACAAAATTACTGAACTTTTTTTTAACAATCAGCTCTTGCAAGCAAGTATGAACCAGTGCAAGTGGGCCCTAGCATACCACTAGATAAGAGTGATTTCAGGAATTACTGTAGGCTCACCTAAAGGGAAGATTAGGAGGAAATCAAAGGCAGGGAATCTGCCTTCTCATTTCTGTAACTCAGGCACCTAGGGTTGGGTTGTTGAATAGTGAAACTAATTCATTAATTCCGTATTAAAAAAATTTTTTTAAAGCCCATTCTATATTCTGGGCACTTTCCTAGGTGTTTGTGGAGTATAGCAGCAAACACCAAGGCCCTGCCTTTCAGGGAGTTTACATTCATAGGTGTGTGTGTGTGTGTGTGTGTGTGTGTGTGTGTGTGTGTATACACAAATGTCTGTTATATCAGGAGGTGAATGATAAGTGCTATGACCAAAAATTCTGTAACGCAAAGGAGAAAAGGAGTGGGGCACCACTATTTCAAATGGGGTCGCCAGGGAATTGCCTGGCAGTCCAGTGGTTAGTACTCCACGCTTCCCCTGCAGGGGGCACTGGTTCAATCCCTGGTTGAGGAACTAAGATTCCCCCATGCCAGGTGGTGCGGTCAAAAAAAAAAGAGGGAGGGCTTCCTTGGTGGCACAGTGGTTGGGAATCCGCCTGCCAGTGCAGGGGACACGGGTTCGAGCCCTGGTCCGGGAGGATCCCACATGCCTTGGAGCAACTAGGCCCGTGCGTCACGACTACGGAGCCTGCACTCTAGAGCCCGCAAGCCACAACTACTGAGCCCGCGTGCCACAACTACTGAAGCCCGCGCGCCTGGAGCCCGTGCTCCGCCACAGGAGAGGTCACCGCAATGAGAGGCCCGCGCACCGCAACGAAGGGTGGCCCCCGCTCGCTGCATCTAGAGGGGGCCCGGGCGCAGCAACGAAGACCCAACACAGACAAAAATAAATAAATAAATAAAATTTTAAAAAAATGGGGCTGCCAGGCAACTGTAAATGTTGAGATGTAAGAGGGTAAGGATCAACGGTTCAGGAATCTGAGAAACACGACCTGAGTAGGGCTGAAGCACAGACTCCCAGAGCTCATCATTCAACAAGAGTGGAACACAGAGTAACTTCGGAAATGTTTTCTTCAGAGACGCCACGCACTCTGCCCTGATTCTTCAGCCCCTCCTCACAGAAGAAAAGTCCTTCCTTCAAGAAGGTCTCAGGCACGCTAGTGTTTAACTGGACCAATCAGATGCAGGGAGGCGGGGCTCGTTTTCTGTACTGCCTGAAGCCCGCCAAACGCCCTGACATCTCTGCGCATGCTCAAATCCTTCTGCTCCTGGCACGCTATTTGGAGCGGTTTGCGCATGTGCGAGAGCGAGACGTAGATGTTTGTCCCAAGGCCTTCCCGTACCGTCCAGGCGGCGAGTCGCCTCCTGGTTTCGGAGCGTGTCCGGCGTGTGTTAGTTGTTCTCCGGCAGCAGTGACCACTGCGGACATGAACCGCGAGAGCTTCGCGGCGGGCGAGCGGCTGGTGTCGCCGGCTTACGTGCGGCAGGGCTGTGAGGCCCGCCGCTCGCACGAGCACCTCATACGGCTGCTTCTGGAGAAGGTACCGAGCTTTCGGGTCCCTCCCTAGCTGCCGCGCCCCCCAGGCTCCGGCTCCGCCCAGCGCCCCTGTTAGTTCCAGAACCTGCCTCACCTCCTCGTGTTTGCTGGTTGAGCCCTGTCCCCAGAGTCTTTCGCAGTTGGGCATGCCTTATGCCGGCTTGCGCCGTTCAGCTCCTTCTCAGCCTCGCCAATGCTGGCAAAAACCCAGAGAGTGTTATTAGGGGATGTGGGGAGTTCGGAATGTCGAGCCCCCCCTTTTTTTTTTTTCCTAACTTCGGGTTGGGGAAGCAAGGGGAAGGCCGGCATGATTTACTTTTTCGTTTGCGGATAGGGCAAAGTTCGTGTCTTCCATCTTTCACTACTCCTGGGGAACACATGATATTTATAAACTACGATATACTAACTCGAAGCAGGTGATGCTGAGGAACTTCACAGGTCTCGTTCTTGCCAGCATCCTGAATTTTAATGTCACTAAAGTTTGACAACCCTAGTTCTAACACCCTGGTGTGAAAAATCCTAGTTGAAGATAAGGTTTATTCGTTTTCAGTTACTTTTAACTGCAACTTTAAACCTGAGTAATCTCATTGTATTTATCACTTCTCGCAGCATCGTGTGGATAATTGTAATATAGTGTAACACAAACATTTTGCCTATTCAGAGTTTCTTCAGAGTGCTGAATTTATGTCTGAATTTTAGAAAACAAGGAGCATGGCAAAATGTGCATGGAAAAGTTTTAAAGTTCATTGAAGTAGGGCTCTGGGGAATGATGGTTTTTTAAATATAGTCATAAGCCTTTTTTTGTTTTCTTTTTTCTTTTCTTAAGGGCAAGTGTCCAGAGGATGGTTGGGATGAAAGTACACTTGAACTCTTTTTACATGAACTTGCAATCATGGATAGCAACAATTTCCTGGGAAATTGTGGTGTGGGAGAAAGGGAAGGGAGAGTGGCATCTGCATTAGTTGCTCGGCGACATTACAGGTATGATTTTTTTAAGTACAAAGCATTTCCTTTTCCCTTTTCTCTTTTTTTTTTTTGTTAAAAACAATAGTGGCAGTATTAATCATATTAAATTATAAAATGTCCGTTTGTAACCTACTTCTTGTTTAAATGGGCATGTGAACTAGATGCAACAGGGAGATGGAAACAATGTACCTGAGTAGGTGCTTTTCAGGACAATAGGGTAAAAGTTCTAATATGAGGTGGTTATACCCTGTCAGCTTCTGGGTGATTAAGGATACTGGCTGTACGTTCTGTTAAGAATGTTTGTACTGTCTATACATTCTGTTAAGAGTGTTTAACCTGATAAACCTATTTGGTTGTTAAGAGTTTAAAATATGCTAAGGTTGTTTATAGTTTTCCATGTTTCTTTTCTAACATGGCAAGTTTTTTTAGAGAATGGTATATTTATAGAACTTTAACGTCATTCATCTGCATCTAAACTGAATCCCATTTTATAAATATCTTGCTTGTTGCAGTAGATGTAGGAAAGGTATATTACAATTTTAGATTATTAAGTCACTTTTTTCTTTTGCATTATTCAGAAAGCTTTTCATCAATTCTGATAACCATTTAGTTGTTAGTGGTTCCAAATATGATCATTTCTCTGTTCTCCAACCTTTCTGTGAAATATAGGTAAACTCTTTAAAACTCCCATCTTCCATGATTTTAAATCATGATGAAATTTTCCTAGGAATAGTAGAATTTTATTTCAGCCGAAACTATTGCAGTCAAAACTAATGATAATGAATGTATGACCTGGATGAAAAACTAATGGTTAAATATAAGGTGATAACATGGTTGATAATATATGTTAAAAAATGCTTAGTATGTGAGATTGCAGTGGTAATAGAGTGTGATACGTGTTCTGTGATAATTCCAGTGTGCAGAATTTCTGATCTAGTCAACTATAAATGACAAACAGACTTTTGATTTTAAAGTGTATTTAGAGGTATCTTTAAATAGTGTATAACATGATTAAATTTAAAATGAGTGGATTTGCACACTAATTTTCAAGGAGCATGTACTTCTTCTAAACTTAAGGCAGTATTTGAAACATCAGCTCATCCCTGTTAGAAGTTAGCTCACTGCTCTGATTAGGGAAATGGGAAGAAAGAAGAGAATTTAATGTTGCATATATCCTGGTTTTCTATTGCTGTATAACAAACCACCTCAAAACATAGTGGCTTAAAACAGTCATTTATTTTGTTACCTCTGACAGGTTACCTGGACTCAGCAGGTGATTATTGCTTCAGGTCTCTCATGTAGTACAGTCAGGTGTTGGCTGAGAGTTTAGTCATCTGAAGGTTCAACTGGGCAGTTTATCCAAGTTGAGTCACTCAGATGGCTGGGAGCTCAGATGGCCTCTCCAAGTGGCTTGGCTTGGGCTTTCCCCAGCATAGCAGCTGGCTTTGAAGAGAGGACCCCCTGCCCCCCACCTCCCCTTGAGCAAACCCTTTAAGAGGCCAGATAGAAGCTATAAGGCTTCTTATGACCTAGCTCAGAAGTTCCAGACCATCACTTCTGCTAGATTCTTCCAGACCAAGCAAGTCACTAAGGCCAGCCCAGATTCAGATAGAGAGGAATTAGACCCCATCTCTTGGTGTGGCAGTGGCCTATGGGCATAGGGAGAAAAGGAATTGATAGTGGCCATGATGAAGACTAGCTACCACAGCATACTTGATGAATTTGTTTTGATTTAATTAGATATTTTCACATTATTAATAGTCAAGTATAGTGTTTATTTGGTTATTGTATTTGTATACTTATACAGTGGATTACTTAGAACACTGAATATTTTTGTCCAGTTGTTGGCCATTTTTTGCTTAGGTTCATTCATGGAATTGGACGATCGGGTGATATTTCTGCTGTGCAACCCAAAGCTGCAGGTTCTAGCCTTTTGAACAAAATTACCAATTCTTTGGTCCTGGACATCATAAAGTTGGCTGGTATGTATTGTGTTAATCATAATACTTTTGGCTGACCAGTCACACAAACCTTTGCCTAATTTCTTTTATTAATGCTTTTCTCCAAAAAGAGTATAAAATGGCTTTTGAAAAGACAAGTATATATATATATATAACTTTTAGAATAAGATAGAAAATCAGAGCCATAAGCCTGGAGGATGAATTTAGCAGTGAGCTTCCTGAGTGTGAGTACAGAAGAATAAGCACTAAGTCTGTTAACTCTTTTTATTCGATAGAAGTATATCATTTCTTTAAGAAGGATGCTGTTTTTCTAGTGGAATAACTAATTTCTGTTTTTCTTCTTATTTGTAGGTGTCCGTACAGTGACCAACTGCTTTGTAGTTCCGATGGCAACTGGTATGAGTCTGACCCTGTGTTTCTTAACATTACGACACAAAAGACCAAAAGCAAAGTACATTATATGGCCACGAATAGACCAGAAGTCCTGCTTTAAATCCATGATCACTGCAGGTAAAAGAAGAGAAGTAACATATATGTTTTTCAATGTCACAGAAAATTCAAACTTTTTATATAGAGCTAGATAAATGAAAAAGAAACTAAACCTGTTCCTATTCCTTCTTTTTATTGTGGTAAAATATACATAACAAAATTTACCCTTTTAACAAAACATTTTTAAATGTATAGTTCCTTGACATTAACTACATTCCTCTTGTTGTGGACCATCACTGCCATCTCGCTACAGAACTTTTTCATCCTCTGAAACTGAAACTCTACCTATTAAACAATAACTCTCCCCTCCCCACCACCCTCAGTCCCTAGCAATCACTATTCTACTTTCTGTCTCTATAAATTTGTCCTTCATATAGGTGGAATTATAGAATATTTGTCCTTTTGTGACTGGTTTATTTGACTTAGCATAATGTCTTTAAGGTTCATCCATGTTATAGCATGTGCCAGAATTTCTTTCCTTTTTTAGGACTCCCATTGTATATATATCCCACATTTTGTTTATTCATTCATTCATTCACTGGTGCACACTTGGGTTGGGTTGCTTCCACCTTTTGGCTGTGGTGAATAATGCTGCTATGAACATGGAGGTACAAATACCTGTTTGAGTCCCTGCTTTGAATTCTTTTCAGTACACTCTAAGAAATGGAAGTGTTATGTCGTATGTCCCTATTCTTTAAAATGGGGATATGATTACCTGCCTCAGAAGACTGTTTTCAGAATTAAGTGGGATGACATATGAAATGCCCAACAATAAACCCTGGAGCATAAGAGGTGCTTCAGGAATGTTTGTTCTGTATACATGAGTGGAGTACATGTAAATAATTACCATGAATCAAAGTACGAGGATACAGGCATCATTGAGTATAGATGAGACAAAAACTTTAAGTTGGTATTTTAGTATTTCGCTTGCTTAGGTCAAGTTAAATTTGAGAATTTAAAGTTATTTTTTGAATGGCCTCAGTCTGTTGTATGAAATGAACAGTATTGGGCTGTAATTAAACTGCATAAATAATCCTAAAGAAACTCGTGTAAAGGGATTCATAATAAGGACATATAGCAGAAATGGGTAGACTTTTAAAAGGTTTATGTTAAGTGGCATAAAGCTGTCAAGTCTGTTAATTTGCAAACTATTAACCAAAGAACTGATAACCAAACTTAGAGAAAGATTGGCATATTGAAAAACTGTAAACTTTTTCCAAATGATGTTATGACTTGGACTGTGTTATGTTCTTAGGAAGCAAGATGGTTGTATTCTTAAAAAAACCCCAAAACTTGCATCATAGTTGTTTGAAAACAAAAGTAGGGTTGAGTGTAGAGAATTTGAGAAATAATAGAGAATTAACTGTCCTTAGGAAGTTACTTATTTAAGTAAAATTTTCTTTGTTTTAATAGCTGTATAGATATGAAACCTAGAGTTCTGTGGACCACCATATATGAATTGATGATTTTATAGTGGCTGAAGTTTTATATTTCTGTAGACAGAATGCGGACAACTTGACGTGGATTCTAAAACAGAAGACTACTTGCCTGTAACTTTGCTTTAAATTGCTGTGTGACCTTGGGGAAGGCACTTAATCTTCCTAAACTTTGACTCCCTTATCTTTGAAGTGAGTGAGTTGAGTTAAATGGTTTCTGAATCCCTCATAGCTCTTAAATCCACAAATGTAGCCTGCTGCTAGATCTGGTATTTGAGAAGACTGAAGATGTGAGTACATAACTCACGTGCAAGACAATTTTTATATTTAAATTATAGAAGGCTTTTGTAAGCTGTGAGATAGGTCTACTAAAATGTCTTGTATTTTTCTTTAGAGGTAAAACATTACGTTGATGATTGTGATTTGTTTCAATACTTGAGCTATTATTTTTGTTCATCTCTGAAATAAAGAGAAATTTAAAATAAAACTTAAATGTTGCCAGAGAATGAGTAGGTTTACTTTTCTATGGACTGAAATTGAACTGGGCTAAGTGACCCTTTTTGTCATCAGTGACTCTTTATTACTTTTGTAGGCCTCTATTTAACTTTTGCTTCCTTACTTCCCAGAATTAGTCTTTCATGTCATATCAAAATGTTAAGTAGATTTGTGGTCTAGATGCCACTCCGCGGCATGTGGGATCTTCCCGGACCGGGGCACGAACCTGTGTCCCCTGCATCGGCAGGTGGACTCTCAACCACTGCGCCACCAGGGAAGCCCTTGACCTGCCTTTGACTCATGCTGGTATTAAGCCAGGTCTTTATTACTAGAGAAGGGTTCATTGACTAGAATAAATGTTTAAGAGTTTTTGTGTAGAATAGCACTGCTTCCTAGAGTCCACAATCTCCCCTTATTTCAGTTTATACTAACATTTTGGTTTCTGGTTGACTTGGTTAGGTTTTGAGCCTGTGGTGATAGAGAACGTTTTAGAAGGTGACGAGCTACGCACAGACCTGAGAGCAGTGGAGACTAAAGTCCACGAACTTGGGCCTGATTACGTTCTTTGTGTTCATTCTACTACATCCTGTTTTGCTCCAAGGGTGCCTGATAGGTAAATGATTTGTGAATATTGTCCTTCAGTGTTCATTAGTCTTTTACATAAAATGCACTTATACTAATTCTCAAAGATGCCTAAATAACATTTGGCAGTAAATACTACGTGAACGGACTGTTGAAGAAACAACATAATGGCTTGGGAAAATAAAAATTAGATATAGGAGAAGGAAAAACAACTAGTACCAAGTGGAGATCTTTTTATCACCTGAGTAGATGCAGAGCATCTCTGTTTTCTTGCTCTTCTTTATGTTTCTGGACATCTTGCATCTTTTTCCTTATTGTTTAATAGAAACCTCTAAGCTAAATTTTGGATTTACATACTTGTTTTTATTGCCATCTCCACTGTGATCTTACAATTAGTTTTCATATAGAGGAACTATCAGTATTAACAGATTTTAAAGAGAGAATTTTAGAATTATTGTCCTCTAATTTTTTTTTAATTGCAAGACTAACCCAGATATACAGTTAGGTATGTAATTGTCTTTGCATTTTGAGAAAAATGCAGATATTTAAGAAAATTTTTTTAAAAAGGCAAATGTTTGCTTTTCTGAAGGATGGCTGCAAATTTTTATTCTGAAAATGTAGTAGGCTTAGGTATAGTAATAAATATTTCTAGTTTTGACAGCAACTGTTGGTTTCATTTTAACATTTTGAACAGAAGTGCTAATAATTTGTAAAAAAAACTATTGCTTTGGACTATTTTCATAGCATCAAGTTATACTTTGATTTTAATTCATGGAGTCATATAATTTGGCAGTAATTAATGCATGTTAGCTTTTACTATAGGCAGATTTTAAGAGACAATTTAAAAACCCTGCTCTTGAAAATTTACCTTGCTTCATTCATGAGTCTGGATTCTATTTTCAGATCATGTTGCATATGCTTTAGTTGTTTATTCATTACTTATCAATCAGATTTTAAATTTGTATTTAAATATTAAATAAGCATCTTTCTTCATTGATGTTTTTGCTATCTAGAAAAATTTTAATGTGGTTGAAATAAATTACATTTCTAAAAACACCATATGAATATTTGTATTAGTTAAATTATTTATCCTTGAGGATATCTTTGTTTTTGTTTCATTTTGACTAACTTTTTTTTTAATTGACGTATTTTTAATTGATGTGTAGTTGATTTGCGGTGTTGTGTTAGTTTCTGGTGTACAGCAAAGTGATTCAGTTATACATATAGATATATATGTATATATCTATATAACATATATACACACATACATATATATGTATATTCTTTTTTGTATCTTTTTCATTATGGTTTATTATAGGGTATTGAATATAGTTCCCTGTGCTATACAGTATGACCTTGTGGTTTGTTTATTTTATATACAGTAGCTTGTATCTGCTAATCCCAGACTCCTAATTTATCCCTCCCCTAGCCTCTTTCCCTTTTGGTAACCATAAATTTGTTTTCTGTGTCTGTGAGTCTGTTTCTGTTTTGTAAGTTCATTTGTATCATATTTTACATTCCACATATAAGTGATATCAAATGGTATTTGTTTTTCTCTGACTTCTCTTCGTATGGTAATCTCTAGGTCTGTCCATGTTGCTGCAAATGTCATTATTTCATTCTTTTTTATGTCTGAGTAGTATTCCATTATATATACAGACCACATCTTTATCCATTCATCTGTAGATGCACAGTTAAGTTGCTTCCATATCTCGGCTATTGTACCTAGTGCTGTTATGAATATAGGGGTGCATGTATCTTTTTGAATTAGAATTTTGTCTGTGTATATGCCCAGGATTGGGATTGTTGGATCCTATGGCTACTCTATTTTTAGTTTTTTTAAGGAACCTTCATAGTCTTCTCCGTAGTAGCTGTACCAGTTTACATTCCCACCAACAGCGTAGGAGGGTTCCCTTTTCTCCACAACTTCTCCAGCATTTATTAATTGTAGACTTTTTAATGAAGGCCATTCTGACTGGTGTGAGGTGATACCTCATTGTAGTTTTGATTTGCATCTCTCTAATACTTAGCGATGTTGAGCATCTCTTCATGTGCCCATTGGCCATCTGTGTCATTTTGAATAACTGTTTTGGAATGTTTACAGTATGCCTGGTATAGTGCTAAGTACATTTTACATGCATTTTCTCCTTTGGAAAAAACCAAAAAGTTTTTTTTTCAGTCAATAGAATTCTCATATACTATTTTTTGGTGGTGTTACATAGTGAATGTTTCTGATTAGAGTGAACTTTAGGAAAATGGTGATGCTCAGTTATTAGTAATATGTTTGAATTTCTGATTTTATTAAATTTAAAAATACATTTTGATTTCTTTAAGTTTAATTCCTTTATAGTCTTAATTTGAACATATATATTGTCTTTATTAGTTAACTGGACAGAGAGTATTGTGGGGCAAATTCAAAGAAAATGTTAAAAAAAAAGAAGAGTATCATTTCTTCAAATTGAGAAACACCTTAAATTGGCTTCTAAGTTAGAATACAATCCGATTCACATGGAAAATATTTTTTCTGCTTCTCTTTGCCTTTCTCATACACATTGAAAATATTAGCAAATTTGATCAATTCAGAATATTTAAAACTACTCAAGTGATTTAAAAAAAAACAGTACTTTATGTTATTATAGTGCCTTACTCTCAAGGAAGCTTGTTATCAAGGAATACTTTCATTAGAACACAAACATGTGAAAGTGCCCCTTTTATGAAGAAAATACTTGTGTGTATCCCAGAAGGTCCATTTTGTTAAAAACAAAACCTGATTAGTTTTCTGCTTGATTTGTGAGGTTTATGAAAATGAGTGATAAAATAAGTTTTTAATTCATAAAACTTTTAGGGAAGTAAATTGAAAACTTCTGACAGTTGAATAGAATAATGTTAGTTTTGTTTGTAGTTTAAAAACATATTAATGCACAGCTACTATAAAAGGAAAATGTATTCTGTGTAAGTTGATAATTAAACCATATAATATATATTTGTAGTACATTTATCTGATAAATAATTTTTATTCTCTCAAAATGCTTTACTTCCAAATTTTTTATACTGTAGACAGAACGCTTTTTAAAAATTAATTTTATCAAACCATAGGATTTAGTTTTAGCTTCATAGTGTGAAGACATTTCTGTTAGAGATGACTTCAGTCACAAGTATTATTTGGTTTTGCAAGGGAACATCATTTATTACACTCGAATTGAAATTTATTACCTTACTTTGCATAAAGCTAGACTCTCAGATTGTTTTAATATGGGGAGTGTCAAATGAAGGAGTAGGAGTGAATTTAAAACCAGCAGCTATTTAAAAGATTCTTTAGTATCCAAGTTGTTGGAAAATGTTATTTTGGTACTGAAATATTTTAATGTTCTGTATTTTTTAATACATTAAAGTCTATTTGAAAATGTATTTTTTACTTTATGAGATGCTTAATGTGAGATTTCTTAACATTTCAAGATATGCTGATTATTTTGCAGATATTAGCTTAGGATGATAAGCAACTGAAAGCATTTAAAAATGAGCATATCAACCTTGTAAGAGGTCTTTATAAATAATCTGGTTCTTGCTTTTTATATAGGAGATTTTCAGGTGATTTAAAAGCTACCATCTATGTAAGATTTTTCTAACTACACATTTTCTTATTTATTGGTGACATTAATTTAAAAGCTTTTTCAAGTTTATCCTTAAATGCCTGCTATGCATTTCCAAGGTGCCAAACTACATGCTAAAATACTGCTGTAGAAATTTCAGTTTGTCTTTTTTCCCCTAGTATACTTTAAGGATAACTATTAAATTAAAAACGTTTTCTCGTAATTTATTAAGGCAGAGTATGAACATGTCTTTCTATTGAATATGTTTATAGATTAGAAGAACTGGCTGTGATTTGTGCTAATTATGACATTCCACATATAGTTAACAATGCTTATGGAGTGCAGTCTTCAAAGTGCATGCACCTCATTCAGCAGGTAAGAGAGTTTCCAAAGATACGTCAGGGAAAAATGGATTTTAACATATTTGGGATTATTACTTTGTTTTTCTTACAACCTAATACAGAAAAACGGTTAATCTAGCATCTTCTAATTCATGGAGCATTAGAAATTTGCATCCAGTAGTCACTCAGTAAAAGTCATTATTCTTTGCTAGCGTCATTGGACTATAGTTTTGGTCAGCACCAACATGGAAATACTTTAGTAGCTTATTTTTTTAACTTTCTGAGAATGTTCCATTGCCAATGTTTTTTTCATTTTTCTAATATAGTGGATTATAGTGTTTTTAAAACTATATTGATTACTGAAAATGACTTCATTTATAAACATTCTAGTGTATAACTATGGAGTTGGCAGGTTTTTAAAAACTGTGATTTTATTTATTTTTTTAAGCATCACCTAGATCCCAGTCATCTGTTATAGATTCTTATTTTTAAAACATGTCTGAGCTTCCCATCCCACTCAGAGTAAGAGTCCCACTCAGAGTAAGAGTCCCATCCCACACAGCCATGGCTCTGGGTCCTCAGGCATCTGCAGCTTCCCTGATTTCATTTCCTGCTGCTCTCCCTCTTACCCACCCTCCTGGCACATTTGCCTCCTTTCTCTTCCTCTCTTGTGCTACCCGTGTGCACCCCACTCCTGCTCATACCTCTTGTTAGGTTGCTTTTCAAGAGAGTTGTGTGGCTTGTTACCTGACTTTCTTTAGATTGATGAGACTTTCTCAGACACCTTATATAAATAGCACCTTCTTCCTTGCCAGCATTTTCTATCCCTCTTTTTCTGTTTTGCCATATTCATTGATTTTAAAGTACACATTTTTCCATGTTATATCTCTGAAATTGAGGTGTCTTATAATGTTAATTGGCAATGTTTATTCTTACCTAGTGGTATGTAAAGTAACGGTGCTTCTTGAAATTGATGGCCTCTTGCTCTTTTTCTCCATAGCACTTGTCACCATTTGATATGATGTTTGTTTACTGTCTACTTGTTGGTAGTGATTAGAATTAAGGTTCTGTTAGGGAAAGGACTTTGTTTTGTTCACTGTTATGTCCTCAATACTTAGGACAGTACCTGGTACATAACTGACACTCAATAATAATTGGTTACTCAGGGATTCCCTGGTGGCGCAGGGGTTGAGTCCGCCTGCCGATGCAGGGGACGCGGGTTCGTGCCCTGGTCCGGGAGGATCCCACGTGCCCTGGAGCGGCTGGGCCCGTGAGCCATGGCCGCTGAGCCTGCGCGTCCGGAGCCTGTGCTCCGCAACGGGAGAGGCCACAGCAGTGAGAGGCCTGCGTACCGCAAAAAAAAAAAAAAAAAAAAATAATAATAATTGGTTACTCAAACAATTGAATGAATAAATGATGTATTACATTTACTTACAGTGATTAATTATTCACACTGTATCAGGATATGGATAGATATTATCTGGGTATGATATGAATTTTCTGATTTGCGTGCATAATGATGTTAGTCAAATACTCAGTTTTGACACACATGTGATTTGTGTTATGTGGATAAGAGTTATTCACAGATTATCTGTGGCCTTCTGCCATGTAGTGGTGAATGCTCCTTAGCCCTATAGATCCTATCTCATAAATTTTTTTGTTTTCTTTTTTGTTATTTTGAGTACTAGTATTATCTCTGATATAAATATGGTTTATACAGTAGTATTAGCTGATTTGCTTAATTTCTTTACTCAAACCTTGTACCAGTTAGTATGTAACTGACTGCAAGTAACAAAAACCCAACCCAAATTAGCTTAATCAATAAGGAAATAGATTAGTTTACATAACAAAAGAAGTCCAGAGGTGGAGTGGTTGTATGTATGGTATTCGAGGGTTTCTTAAAACCTTTGAGGAAGACCATTTACTGTTTCCTTGGTATCCTTTTGCATTATTCCTTAACTTTTTAAGGCTTATCATGGTTTCAGACTAGATTATATCTAATTTGAATGGTAGCAGAGGAAGGTTGTACAGTTAGCTATGCTGGAAATCTTGAAAAAACATACTATTTCAGTGATTCATTTTTATTCCTCCTCCCCTTTTTCCTTTCTCCTCCTCTTTAATTTTTAGCAGCCTTAATTCTTTTAAAAGTCAGATATTCTAGCATTCCTAAAAGTTTAGAAAAGTGAGGAAGGGATAGAAGATCACTCATAACCCGGTTACCCTAACAATTACCCTTAATAATTTGTGTATCCCTTTTTTCTCTTTCTTTAATACATATACATATTGCTTTTTACATGGTTATAGCCATTGTGTACATTTAGTATTAACTTTCTAAAATGTAGTCAAAAGCGTATTTAATTTTTAAACTTAAATATAAACTTAGATTATATTCCTATACTCTCCACATGCTTATAAAGTCATTGATCAGTTTAATGGCTCCTTAACATTTACCCATATGTTATGTACTTAACTCAGCAGTGTTCATTGTTCTGGTGCTCATGACATATTTTTGAATACTAGAAAATTTGGTGGTGTAATTGAAGAGATTAAGACTCTTAAATGAAAACAAGCTCCAGGATACAATATGAAAGCTGCCCATGGAGTTGTGCATCACGAATACCCTACTTTGTCATCACCTCTCTTAATTCGTGAGGTGGTTTTACTAAAATTTTAACCAGAAAATAACACTATAAGATGGTAAATGAATTTTTATAAGGTAGCTGTTGTATTGTTGCAGATACTGTATTACCTTCTAGAATGGACATTTCTTAAAAAAAAAAAAAAAGCAGTACATAAAAATTGGCCCTCACAAAAAGAGATGGTGTCCCTATTGCTTTCAGCCAAATAAATACTTGGGTCTTATTCAGTGCTAGTTGTTTCATGACATTCTAAAAAATTAAAATTAGCTTTAATTTATCTCAGTAGTTTTTATAGTTATACATACTGTTTACGGAGTACCCATACGCACCATGTGTCAGGCATCCTGCTAGATTTTTTTTTTTTTTTTTTTTTTGTGGTACGTGGGCCTCTCACTGTTGTGGCCTCTCCTGTTGCGGACCACAGGCTCCAGATGCACAGGCTCAGCAGCCATGGCTCACGTGCCTAGCCGCTCCGCGGCATGTGGGATCTTCCTGGACCGCGGCACGAACCCGTATCCCCTGCATCGGCAGGTGGACTCTCAACCACTGCACCACCAGGGAAGCCCCCTGCTAGACTTGTAAAGTTTATTAACTTAATCCTAACAGTTTAAGGTGTACTTCTCATTGTTTCCGTTCTACAAGTGAGGAAACAAACTTGGAAGTATTAAGTGACTTGCCTAAGGTCCCAAGCTGCAAAATGACCCATATAGTTCAGTGTGATTCCAAATCCCTTTATCTTCGTCTAAAAAACAAAGTACTAAAACTGGGAAGCTTTCTTGAGAAGATAGTATTGTACTAATCAAGCAAACAGTGAAGAAAGAGGTATAACTAAAATGTTTCAGAATTTTTTTTTTTAGGGCAGTGTCCCAGAATGACTCAACGCTGAGCATATAGAGCATTCTGATATGCATATGTAGTCCCCAGGAAATTAGCTTTGCAGAACCTATACTTCTGACATATACTAAACTGACTAATTTAGGAGACTCATGGAATATGGATGTGAGGACACATTAATAGAGAGGGTTGTAGTAGAGTCACAAAAATGCATAGAATTAAGGATTGTAAAGCTCCCCAAGTGTGGGAAGCAGCAACTTTGTTTTTTGAGAATTTGAGAGAAGTAGGTGTTATACTAGTTATTCATAGACCTAATTGTCAGTTCATTCAACAGATATTTGCAGGGTTCCCACGGATGTGCCAGGCAGCAGGGTAGGCACTGGGGATGCAGTAGTAAATACAACAAAATCTTTATCCTCATGGAACAGAAGCAGACAGTAAACAATAAGGATGACAGGTCTTGATAAATGCTCTAGAATTTGTGGGGGAGGAGTATCAGATGGTGTGATCCAGGAAGTCCTCTCTGAGAAGTAACATTTGAGCAGAGCCCTGAGTGTTGTGAAGGCGTGAGTTGGGCAGCTCTCTGGAGAGATACCAGACAGAAGGTAACATCAAATGCCAAGACATTGAGGCCGGGATGTGCTTGGAATGCATGAGGAATAGCAAGGAGGCCAACGTGGCCGGACCAGGGCAAATGAGAGCAGCAGTGGTCGTAAAGAAATTTGAGGTGTGTTAATTGAGGTGTGTTAAAGATTTGAGATTTTATTCTTGGTATGGTCATCAGCCATTGGAGGGTTTTGAGCAGGAGAGTGACGTGTGACGGCTGCGCTGTGGGGAATGGCCTGTAGGAAGGCAAGCGGGGAACGCTGTTGCAGTAGCCCACATGAGATGCATTGGTGGCATGGGCCAGGGTGGTTGCTGTTAAGGTGTTAAGAAATGGTTGGATTCAGATGTATTTTGAGAGTCGATCTTACACGGTATGCTGATGAACCAGATGCAAGGAACGAGGAAATGAGGATTCAGGGACTCCAAGACTTTTGGCCTGAGTTGCTGGAAGGATGGAAATGCCATAGGAATAATATTTTACTTTTATTTATTTATTTTTTTTGCGGTACGCAGGCCTCTCACTGTTGTGGCCTCTCCCGTTGCGGAGCACAGGCTCCGGACGTGCAGGCTCAGCGGCCATGGCTCACGGGCCATGGCTCACGGGCCCAGCCACTCCGCGGCATGTGGGATCTTCCCGGACCGGGGCATGAACCTGTGTCCCCTGCATCGGCAGGCGGACTCTCACCCACTGTGCCACCAGGGAAGCCCAATATTTTATTTTTTAAACATGGGCTCTTCATCCTGACTACCTAGGTTTTTGCCTGGGTGACTTTCAGTAAGGTGCTTTAACTGCCTGGATTTGAATCTCAGCTGTGCTATTAACTACATTTCTGACCTTGGGCACGTCACTTTAATTTCACTGTGCCTTAATTTTCTCATCTGTAAAATAGCTGTTATTGTGGCATCTGCCCAGATAGCTATTGCATGGGTTAACTGAGTTAAGAATGTAAAGTGCTTAGAACAGTGCCTGGTGCATAGTAAGTTCTTAGTAAATTCTGGCCGTAATTATTATATGAACAATGATCTGTTTTATTCACTGCTGCTATGCCCAGAACCTGGAACAATGTTCGCAGATGATAGGTGCCCAAATATTTGTTCCCTGAATAAATGAGTGAATGGATGAACTGATAAATGGCAACCGTTTACTTCATAGGACATGCTCCTGTGTTTCCTATTCTGTATAAGCCCTTCCAGCCTTCTGGTGTTTTTCTCTCCTCCTCATTAATGGCCCCAGACTTTAGTGTGGAGAATGAGGTCTATACACCGTTCCTGAGATTGGGTCCAGCCTGTTTGTTTTCTTGCCACAGAATTTGCTACCCTTTGAATGCTTCTGTGTTTTAGTGATGAAGGGGTTCTAGCAAAGTCTGGTGCACTGATTGCTCTCTTAGTACTCCTCCTAATTTAGGTTCAGATTTCTCTCAGGAAACCTTGGGCACTACTTAAATGTTAATAAAAAGGCAACTCTGACTGTTCCACTTTATATTTATGTGCTACTTTGCATGGTTTTCAGTTATTTATTCAATTAGTCTCATATGCTTCTCTCTGTTTTCCTGTGATAAGGTGAGATTTTCTCTGATCATAGTTTATGAGGAAGTTAGAAAGGAGAATGACAGGGGAAGGTTAAGATTTACACAATCATGCGATAGCCTCCGAAGTTGTCTGTGCCCCTTTCCTTCTCTGCTTTTGCTGCTTCTACCTATGGCCTGCATCTGGCCTCTTAGATTAGGCTACTTCTGTTCTCTTCTATCTGCTCCTTCTATTCTCCCTCAGCTATGGATGTGGATATAAAGTGGGAGGATGAAGGTCAAATAGGGTTACAGTATTAATAGGAATGTAGATTGTGAATACAGATTGAAAATCTGTGGCTACAGATAAAGAAAAAAACTATCTTAGTTGAAGTTTAGATAGTATCTTAGTTTTTAAGAGGAGGAAATTGAATCACATTAGGCAGAAGGTTATAGACTATGTCGCATGGGACTAGAGCTTAGTTTTACATTTCTAGCAAGTAAGTATTCCATCTTTCACCAGAACACTAGATTTTCACTTGAAGTTCATTTGCAGTGGAATGAGATCATCTAAGATTATAACATTAGGAAACGTAAGTTATGTAGAAACTCTTACGTAGAAACTCTTATGCCAAGAGTATGCCAAAACAATTCCATTAGTTGAAGTTAAAAATAAAATTTTTCTTTTCTCCTTTATTATCCAAGTGGTGGTAGGAGCAGAGCTTGTTGCTTAAAGTGGTCATGCAGGTTAGTAGATTATCCAAGCATCAAAGAGAGGCACTTAATGTATAACTTATTGATTGGCAGCATGGGTGGCTACAGTCCATTAGATTATGGTGGCCACTCGTGAACTCACAGAGGGTGTTTAAAATTACTTAATAGTTGTAGGACCCACTGTTGTTATTTATTGTCAAATAGAAGAGCACAGATGAAAGGCATGGGAGAAATTCAGTCTCTCTTACCCAATTTTAAGGTGAAAAGTTCTGTTTCAGTGTAGTTCCCACCTGAACTGATACTGAAACTCTGCCTTCCTCACAGGCTTGGTGTGAAGAGTAAATGATTTATGTGTGAAAGCAGCTTGTAACTATAAAGTGCTCTTCCACCTATAAGGAGCAGCATTTAAAAACTCAGTTTAATGCTTAAAAATATTTCACTGGCATCGGTACAAAGAAAATAAAAATCTTTCATCTGTTTTTTTGTTTCTGTGCATTGTTTTAGTGGTATTTATTAATAGCAGTTGCTGTCTCTTCTTCTAAATATGTAATACTACATCTTATTCCATTTTAGGGGGCTCGGGTTGGTAGAATAGACGCTTTCGTTCAGAGCTTGGACAAAAATTTTATGGTTCCAGTAGGTGGCGCTATAATTGCTGGCTTTAATGATTACTTCATTCAGGAAATAAGCAAGATGTATCCAGGTAAATAAATCAGTTGCTCTTCAGAAAAAGTAACTAACAAACAAAAATCCATTTGTACATAAGCTACTGTAATAAATCTTAATTTACAAAGCTTTTTTCCCCTTCTGAATGTAACTCATCATCCTTATTTCAGGAAGAGCTTCAGCGTCACCTTCTTTAGATGTCCTTATTACTTTATTATCACTTGGATCGAATGGCTACAAGAAGCTATTAAAAGAAAGAAAGGTAAGCTTTCCCATTAGGTGTAAACAATACTGTTGACTAAAGCAGTACTCCAAAGTATTGGTGTTTTTGTCTATTGGTTTATCACATTGGGATGTAGATACCTAGCAAAGTCCTAGGGGATTTACTTTGATCTGGACCCTCCCTAGGTGGTTTTAAATTAATCATTGTTATCCCGTCTATTCAGATATCCTGAGGAATCTTGGAAAAGTGATTTTTGCTTTTGTGTTTGTTTTTGTCTTAAGAAACTCCTGCATCAGGGATTCTTATTATTTCGGTAAAATTTAATTCATTTATCACTTATAGGTAGAGGCTCTTAAAAGACAAATGGACAGTTTTTTTCCTTTTAGTTTTGGAGGCCTGAAGATTTGTCTAGGTGTGACATGTCAGTTGCAGGAGGAGGAACCAGGTCAGATGTTGGCCAGCTTCTCATTCTAAAATAATAAGTCCATCCCGTGGCATTATTAGAATGCTGAACTCATTGATTATGTTGGTTATGAAAAGAAAAGTGACATTTGTGCTTAAAAATTGGACTTTGTGGGCTTCCCTGGTGGCGCAGTGGTTGAGAGTCCGCCTGCCGATGCAGGGGACACGGGTTCGTGCCCCGGTCCGGGAAGATCCCACATGCCGCAGAGCGGCTGTGCCCGTGAGCCATGGCCGCTGAGCCTGCGCATCTGGAGCCTGTGCTCCACAACGGGAGAGGCCACAACAGTGAGAGGCCCGCGTACTGCAAAAAAAAAAAAAAAAAAAAAAATTGGACTTTGTCTCCAGCCCTAAAAACTAGCTTAATTCAGGGGCAACTCCAAAATTGTAGACAGACAATGTTGGTAGGGCAAATCAGACTAAGATGTTTTATTCATCTCCCATCTGGGAGAGCTAGAGGACCCTGGTGCAGTTTTTGTATCTGTATAACTTTCTAACACTTTGTAGCAATTACAGTCCCTTAGATTTATAATAGTAATTTACATATTTTAGAGTATTTTCATGTACGTCATCTGATGTATCCTCTCAACAGCCTTATGAATATGTAACAGAAGTTTAACATTTTCTGTACCTTGCTTTACCCTAGTCCCTCTCTCCCCACTAATTCAACGCATAGGAAGGTGATTATTTACTTTCCATTGTTAGGACATCTCTTAAGATTTACGTGATATAGGAAAAGATGCTCAACCTCAGTCATTAGGGGAATGTAGATTAAAACCACAGTGAGATACCACTACACACCTAGGAGAAGGGCTAATATTAAACAAACAAACAAACAATAAAAACAGACAACACTGGCAAGGATGTCAAGCAAGTAGAACTCTCAGATGTTGCTAATAGGAATGCAAAATGGTACAGCAACTTTGGAAAACACTTTGGCAGTTCCTTATAAACATTTACTTACCACATAAACTAGCTGTCCCACTCTTAGCTGTTTACTCAAGAGAAATGAAAATTTGTATCTGTACAGAAACCTTTATGTGAATGTTCATGGTGATTTTATTCATAATTGCCAAAACCTGGAAACAACTCAAGTGTCCATCATCTGGGGTATGAACAAACTGTGGTACGTACATACTCAGCAATAAAAAGGAACAAACTACTGATATATGCAATACTGCAACAACTCTCAGATGCATTACACTAAATGAAATAACGTGGCTTGAAAGGGTACATATTGTATGGTTTATTTATATGCCATCCTGGAAAAGGCAAAAAAATATCAGAGAAAAGATCACTGGACGCTAGAGGCTTGGGTTGGGGGAGGGGACTATTAATGGTAGTGAAATGTTTTGTATCTTGATAGTGGGAGTAGTTTCATGACTGTATGTTTGTCAAAATTCGTAAAAGTGGACACCTGAAATTGTACTATATGTAAATTATGCCTGAAAAGAAATTTTAAATGATTAGACTAACACTCCAGTTTGATAAACTCCAAGAAGTAATCATCTTGTTCTGGCCAGGAGAAAACCTCAGCAGAATCTTTCAAGGGCCCTTCTCCGTATGACAGATGAAGACTGTTTATAGATGTGGAAAGCCATCATCTCTCTGTATGAGAGTTGAATTGTATCCGATGTCAGTGAGTCTTAGCTCTCCTATAACTAGTTGTTTCACTATGGAAAAGGTTCTTGAACTCACAGATTTTATTTCATTACTTGTGAAAGAAACAGTTGCTATCTCAGGCCACTTCTAGTTCTTAAAGATTGTAGAATATTTCCTGAAATAAAACAGCTACTTTCTGGGCCTTGAGCATTATAATCATGGGAATTGACCTGTAATTTAGTAATCCAGCACAAATCATATGGGTAATTTATAAATCAAACTTTTTTAAGTTTGAAATTTTTAAGATGATGGTCTCTTCAGTTTCATGGTACCTCCTATCCATTTCCACCCCTATTAAGCTGTCTTGACCCTTCCCACCCCCCATCTGAACAACGACAAGCCCATTTAAAGTAGCATGGTCTACAGTATGGACTAGTGTGTTTCTTTGAAACTCAAAGTAGATAAAGTTGAGTGTAGGATAAGTTTCATTGAGTAAATACTTAATTTACTAAATATCTGTTGAGCATCTGTTATGTGTCAGGCACATAATATTGATAGAGCAATCAATAAAATAGACAAAGATACCTGCTTTTATGGAGCTTGCATTTCATATGGAGGACACCAGCAATAAACAAACCACATAAAATATAAATGTTTGTTTAATACATAAATTATAAAGCTGAAAGTGCTGTGGAAGAAAAGAATAAAGTAAAACAAGGGGGGGGTTGGGGATGATATGTGGGGGGAAGTGGTGAGGATTGGTTTTTTAAATGTGGTTAGTGCAGGCCTCGTTGAGAACGTGACATTTGAGTTGACTTGAAGAAGTTTGAGGGAGTATACATGTATGATGGAGAAGAGTGTTTCAGGCAAAAAGCCAGTACCAGGAATCAGGGTCGAGTCAGCGTGTTTAAGAAGCAGAGAAGAGGCCAGTATGGTTGGAGCAGCGTGATCAAGGAGAGTTGTGAGAGTTGAAGTCAGGATGGTAATGGGGGTGGGCCGGTCATGTAGGGCTTTCTGAGTGAGATAGATAGAGAACCACTGGAGGGTTTTGAATAGAGGAGTAACGTCATCTGATTTATATCAGGAAAGACGTAAAGGATCCTTGAAGGATCCTCTGGTTGAAGGATCGCTCTGGTTGCCGTGTTGAGAATAAATTAGGGGGGCAAGGGTAGAAGTTGAGCTTTTTCAGAAATCAAGAAGTGATGTTGACTTGGATCTAGATGGTGCCAGTGGAGGTGATGAAAGTGGTTGGATTCTAGCTCTCTTTTGAAGATTGAGCAAACAGGATTTCCAAATGAATGTATTGTGAGTGAAAGAGAGACATAAAGAATAATTCTGAGATTTTTGACCTGAGCAGTTGGAAGAATGGAAGAGCCATTAACTGAGGTGGGGAAGCCCGTGGGTTGGAGGGGAAGGCCAAGAGTTCAGTTTCAGACAAAGTTGAAATCAGGATGTCCTCTGACGTCTAGGTAGAGATGTAGGTATGGAGCACGATACGAGTCTAGTGTTGAGAGAGCTGAGCTGGACATAAAAAATTGGGGGAGTTAATTGGCTAAGAGATTAGCTGAGATTTTAAGAGAATGAGTCTAAACAGGAAAGAAGTGCAAGGACTGAGCTCTGGGGCACTCCAACATTAAGAGGTCTGGGAGAAGGAAAGAGACCAGAAAAGGAGACTGAGAAGGAGGGAAAGCAAGAGCATGGAGTCCTAGAAGCCAAGTGAAGGAAGTGTATCAAGGAGGGAAGTGTGATTGCCCAGTGCCACTGATAGGTCAGGTAGAGTGAGCACTAAGGTTTGACTACTGGGTAGAAAAGTTTCATGTAAAAGTCATTCTTAACATAGTCTTTCAATGCAGGGCTTGTGTTATCTAGCAGATACCATATATGTGTAGATACACTTATGTATATATATGAAGTTATTGCCCCTAATATTGAGCACTTACCATGTGGCAGGCTCTCCTTGAAGCACTTTGTCATGTATTCATTTAATCCTCACAGCAGCCCTGTGAAGTGTTATCCTCATTTTCACAGGAAACGTAGTGACAGAAAAGTAATAGTATGAGGTAAATTGTGGGACATGGGTTTAAATCTAGGCAGTTGGGCTTCTGATCCTCTCTCTTAAAACCTCTAAACTGTACTTTTTTTTTTTTAATATAGGTAAATAATGTAGTTTGATAGCAATGTAGCTACTTTAAATAGCTATAAATCTGAAGACCTAGGTCTGCTAATATCCAGAGGATGCAAAAACAATAATACATTTAGCAGCTTTGGCCAAAAAAGCTCAGTTGTATTTTAGATACACTGTTTGCTTGTGCAGAACCACTGTTGCTGGGGAACTCCCTCTCTGACTCCAGGTGGTCCTGGTGAGACTGTCAATCACAGGGTCCCTTCTCCTCTTTCTTAGGGGTGGGCATGTGATCTGGCTAGCCTCGTTCACAGGTGGACATGTGGAGATAGAGTCCTTCCAGCAGATTTGATAGTTCATTTAGAGATGCTGTGTGTGTTGCTTTGCAGATAGTAAACTGTAAGGATGTAATCTTATGACTCTCAGCCGCCATATTTCTGGCCATGCCAAGAAAGCCTTCTTTAGAGTAGAGAACATAAGAGGGAAAACAGAACTGAGAGTCATTTGAGTCTCTGGATCCAGACTTACCTGCTTGTAGAACTGACTGTTAGATGACCAATAAATTACCTCTTTCGTTTTAAACTAGATTTCTAATGCTGACACTTCTTTTTTTTTTCCATTGAAGTACAGTTAACTTACAATGTTATATTAGTTTCTGATGTGCAACAAAGTGATTCAGTTATACATATATTCTTTTTCATATTTTTTTCCATTACGGTTTATTACAGGATATTGAATATAGTTCCTTGTGCTATACAATAGGACCTTGTTGTTTATCCATTCTGTATATAATAGTTTGTCTACTGCTGATACTTTTGATTCCTCTTATACCCTTTATAATGTTTCAAACATTCATTTCTTCTTTTCCATTGTCCCTGCCACAACTCCCTAACTAAAGCCCTTACCATATCACACCTGGATGGTTACAATAACTTACTAACTCTTCTCCTGATCCCCAGTCTTGGTCTCCTCTAATTTGTCATGTTGTAGAGCAGTGCCAGATTATATTCTTAAAATGGGGAAGTCCCTTTTGGCCCAGTGGTTAAGACTGTGCACTTTCACTGCCGAGGGCGCACGTTCAATCCCAGGTCAGGGAACTAAGATCCCACAGGCCGCTCAGCGTGACCAAAAAAAAAAAAAAGAGATTATATTCTAAAAATGCACCTTTCTTCAAGTTATTCCGCTTTGGGTTTTGGTTGCCTGTAAGACAAAGTCCAAACTCCTTAGCCTCCCATTATGATCCATCGTGATCCTTTGTGGTCTGGTCCCACATTACCTGAGCAGCATTGGCCCCTGCTCGTTCATTCATTCAAGCAAAGAAATGTTTATGCATAGGCCCTAAGGTTAAATTTACAAACAAGACTGACATAGTCGTTACCCTTAAGGAAATTGTAGTCGGGGAAATCTACATATTAAATAAATAATTACAAGTCTGATGAGAGTTATGAAAGAACAAGCAGAGTATATGAGAGCTTATATCACCTAACCTAGCTGGGGCACCTAGCCCAGCTCTCACAGGGTCAAGTGTCACTAGAAGAAGTGACATCTATTCTATGAAAATGCAACTCGTGCACTTATTAAGTGGCCCCCATGGTTTAATTGTAGGCTAGAATTGATGACTAGCGTAAGTGTAGAATTCTTAAAGGATATTTTAGACTGAGTCTGGAAAGCAAAGTATTGTGCAATTATTGGAGATTTTGTGATTTAGATCACTTTCCTTTAGGGTAAGTTCAGATTCAGTAGGTCTGGAGTGGGGCTTAGACACTGCATTTCAACCAAACTTCCCTGATAAATCTGATGCACACCCAAGTTTAAAACCCATTATTTTGGGGCACACAGGTCACTTGTATCTGTAACAGAAACTTGGAGAGGAATATATCATAGCATTTTAATACTTATACATAGATAATATTTCATGGAGTTTGAGGTGAACTGCACAAATATTGCAAATATCAAAGCTTGAAAATATAACTTGTTAGTTTTCTATTTATTTCTGTTATTTTTAGTTGTCATAGTTTTAGTCTTTTCTCATACCGTAGCTACTTTTTACCTTATTGATCAGTCTGCAGGTTTGGCTAAAATTTCATTTTTAAACTAAATAAATAGAATATGTTATAGCTCAGACAATAAAACCATTACACAAAGTTTTAAGTTAGACATTTTAAAACTATACTTTATTATATAGATGCAAATTTTTAAAATTTTTATATGCTGTTGTTATAATATCAAATAAACATACTATTTAGTTTTTCCTGTTTTTGTTCTTCTTGAATTGAAACTGTAAATAATAATAGCAAATAATATTAAATATTTGCTGTATAAACTAATACAAGTCTTGAGTAATTTGATAGTAAACTTATTTAATTAGCAAATTAAACTGACTGTTTGAATGCACATCCCTAAAAAATTACCATCAGGTGTCTGAAGTGAAACTGGATCTTTGATTTTGGGTAGTCTAGTAGATTACTGCCTACTTTGGAGTTTGCCGATTGATCCCTTTATTCTTAGCATCCTTTGCTTGTTATGTAGTAGACGCTCATCAGATGTTTATAGAATGAACTAATGCAGGGCATTTGGGAACACATAGGTCCACTGTTGTACAGTCTTTTCTTGTTTTACACAGAATAAGTATCTTTCTATAAAATTAGGCAGAAAGTAAATAACATTTTGATACTGACTTCCATTGTGACTTAGATGTTCTTATAGAGACATTTCTCCATATGGATATAGTTGAAAACTTGTGAAAAGGAGTAAGTTAAAATGGTGATTGCCTGTTGTATGTAACAGGCACTGTACTTCTGGGAGTAGGGCTTCCTCCCTAGTGGATACTCCTCTTCCAAAAGTACTTTTTCTTACCCCTAAGGATTTTGGAATTGTTGATATTAGGGGTGTTCTGTCATCTTTTTGGAATCTAAGAATTTCTTTTATGCCATGCTTCTTCTGACCATTGACCTTTAGGGTTTGACTTTAAAATTTTCAGCTACTTTTAGGTGATCCCAAAGGCCCATGCAGGTGTACATTTTGCTTAGCAAGAATGAAAATCCACCTTCTTTGAGACTGAACTGCAGCAATATGTAGCTTAGCTGGTGAATGGATCGAGTAGGCAGCCCAGCTCTGCTTTTCATTGTGACTTTGTCCTTTATTAATCATCAGGTAAATATTTTGTGGGGAAATTTTATGTTTTTAGTGTTATGAATTAGACTCCATTTTAGATGTCAAGCGATAACTCGCTTTGTAACATCCAGAACTTTGTTCTTTTCCTTTATCTAGATAGTGTAGAGTGAAATGAACAGGGACAGGACAAGAATAAGATTATAGCTGCAGGTTATTAGCATGTGTCTGTAGGAGTCCTGCTAGCTAATGTTAGTTATTTCAACCTGAAAACTATTTTAGGCTAAGGGAAAAGTAGGTGGGTAGGAAACTAATATTTTTATGAATGTCTGCTGTATGCCAGGAATTCTGCCAGGTTCATTATATTCATTATAATGAATTCATTATTTTCATTATAATGAATTCATTATTCATTTCATGTACTACTCAGAGTCGGTTTCTGAGGTAGGTATTATCCCCATTTTACAGATGAAATTGAGGCTAGAACAAGTATACTTACCCAAGGAGCACATATAATTGCCAGAACCCAAGTCTAGGTGATGCTAAAGCCTCTGCACTTTCTGTCTTCCCACTCTTCCCACTGCTTCCCGTCACCCATCCACTGTTGTGGAAGTGTTTACCTGCTGTGTGCTAAGCATTTGAGCCATAAAAATGATAATCTCCTGACCTCTATTCTTATCTAGTGGAGGTGTGTAAAACCCCAAAGCCTCTAATGTATTCACTGGTTTTATTTTAAATTCTTTGTATAGAATTTATTTAGAACAGAGACTATCTATAGTAGTAATTGTCAGAGTATAAAAATGCTCATTTGAGAACTTTGAGAACTCTATCATTGTAAGAGCATAAAGTTTGCGTTTTAACAACTTCATTCAACAGGAAAGTCTTTTTGTTGAAAAATGTGGATGTCCTCCATAAACCATAATTGCATATATGTAGCATAAATATTGTTTTTTTTATTGGATTTGTTGCAGAAGTAAAGGCCTCTTTTGTTTAAATGGACTTGCTTTTGAACTGTGAAAATTTAATCGTGATAGTTTATTGGTTTAGCTCTGGAGAAGCTGAGGCAAAGCTATTTTGCTCCAGCCAGAGCTATTTATATACCATCACTGAGAGCTCCTCTTTATATTATTGGTGTTATTGCCTACTAAAAAAGGAGTGTTAAAAGACAACTTAGGATTTTTTTTTTTATTCCTTGCCCTTATTCACCACAATGATATTTTTAGTCTATTTCATATAGCTCTACATCTTCCAAAAAGGCTTTATCTTTTTCACAGTAGAGGCAGACAAGAACTCAGCTTGAAGCCATTCTTTCTCAAGCCTTTTTTTTTTTGAAGGCTGAAAGGATCAAAGAGAGTGGAACTCTGGGTGTGAATTGAACCTCTTTGCTCTTAGCCCCTTCCTGATCAACACATCTGCTTCATTGAGGGGAGAAGTGACCAGGAAGTTTAACTGAAGAGGCCTTTAAGAAAAGGGGCGAAAATTGAAGAAACTGTTTCTTTGAGTTGCTCTATGCAGAAGGAAAGATCAGTCTTAGACATTCATCCTTCACATTTGGTTCTGGAGAAGATCATTATAATTCTGCTTAGCTTTACTTTTAGAAGAGTGCTTTGCTGAACAGGGCAGGCAGATAATCATTCATTGTTGCAACTCTCTGCTGAACTGGACAAGCTCAGAAGAGGAATGACAGAGGACTGGCTGCTCCTGTGGCTGGAATTTGTTAGCTGAAACTTGGAGAACATAAGACATAAGCTTCAAACAATATCCTATAATAAAGCTAAGCTTGGGAACTTAGAAAATTTGCAGCCCTGAAAGTAGAGTAGTTGAATCTCAACAAAAGTGTCAGATTTCAGGCCTGGATATGGGGCTTCAACAGAAGAGTTTGAAAGCAGTGCTTTAGCCTGTGATGCAAGGAGTATGCCTGGACACTGTGGCCTGGCCACAATTATAGATAGCAGCGTCCCTCGTTTAGTACCGTTGTCTTCACTTAAGGACATCTGTGTGTGTGGATACATACCAACAGTCCGTTGTCCATCCAACCTTCCATGTTATCAGTGAAATACCAGACTACTTGTTATGTTTCCTTCTTTTTGTATTACCCACCTTATGACGCATATTGTAATAATATGTGAAGTTCTCTTTTATCTTATCCTGTAATATGAAGCAGTATAAGCATAAGACCTTTTTCTTTAGAATTTAGTGAATTATGCACATCTTTGGGTTATGGGAAGGGATAAGCTACATGCTGGGCTTCACAACTGCAAATCAATTTGCAAAAGGCTATACGAAAGATAATGCTTAATATAATTCAGCTTCTCTTCCATTAACATCTTGAATTATGGTGTAAAGTTTTATTTTTTTTTTCTAGAAATGTAGCTGACATTAGCATTCAGGTATACAGTTCAGTTTATCTCTAGTGAAGAGTCTTTTAAAATTAAGTTAAATACAGCACAAGAGACATAGAAAATCGATAATATTTCATTTCTTTTAAGTAAGATCTTTCTGTATACATTTGCTTGGGGTGCTTATAAATTTCTCCCTTTACGGAAGTATTTTATAATAAATGTCAGTTATAGATCTGTAGCAAAAAATAGTGCAGGTTCTGGAGTACCTTTGATATATCAGATAAAAACTGCTTAGCTAAGTATTAGTGTAGGAAATAGTGGTACAGTCTCTTAAATGATATTTTTAAAATGTAGTGATATCAATGGGAGAGCATTTAGGACCTTCATATGAGAAATACTGTAGGATTCAGTACATTGAGCTTTAAGATATTATAAACTGCTTTGCTTATTGGATTACCTATCATAACACTTTATGTGGAGTAGAGATACTAAAAATATTTGTAGATGGATGTGAACTTGACTCACTAATATATTCTTTTTTGTTTACTCCCATTTACTAGTGATATGTGATTGAGTTAGTATTACGTTTAGTCTGAAGATTTTTATCCTAAGGTTAGCTACAGTTGTAGTGGCATGAGCAAGTCATTGATAGAACTGGTTAGAACTAATTTGTTAAATATTAGAAATTTAACATTGGAAAATTTTGTTTTTTAATAGCCACATATACATTAGTAAATTTTTTTTTTTTTTTTTTGTGGTATGTGAGCCTCTCACTGTTGTGGCCTCTCCCATTGCGGAGCACAGGCTGCGGACGCGCAGGCTCAGCGGCCGTGGCTCACGGGCCCAGCGGCTCTGCGGCATGTGGGATCTTCCCGGACCAGGGCACGAACCAGTGTCACCTGCATCGGCAGGCGGACTCTCAACTACTGTGCCACCAGGGAAGCTCCATTAGTAAATTTAAAAGCACCATCTAGGGGTGTTACTGAGGAAACATTTGTTTTTTTTTTTTTTTTTAGAAATAGCTAAGTACAAATTAAGGACAAATTAACTACTCATCAGGTTCCTTTCATACTACAAGTGTAACTGCATTGGTGATTATTGTGGCAGCCATGACTAGATAGAATAATATTCTAAATTGGCCCTCACAATTGAAATAAGTTTTTTTGTTGTTAGGGGGGAAAATGTAGGAGTCTGTAAAAGGCATTTCCTGGCTATCAGATTTGTTTCTGCTTATGAGAGGTTAATGAATTTGAGAGTAAGAGAGAATTAGATGCAGATTAAGACTTTGGTGTATAATATAATGAAGAAGAATCAACAGTTAATATCTAAGTTAAAATGTGTGACTCCTTTTTTCTTTTTTAAACAACGCTGAGCATTTCTTTTCTTTTCTTTTCTTTTTGGCCTCGCCACGCGGCTTGTGGGATCTTAGATCTCTGACCAGATTGAACCTGGGCCTTCGGCAGTGAAAGTGCCAAGTCCTAACCACTGGACTGCCAAGGAATTCCCAACACTGAGCATTTAAATTATGACCTAGTTACTTCATAGTAGATGAAAATATAAATGAAACCTAGGAATTCTACTCTTCATTAACTCTGGTGTGGTACTAAAAGATTATGAATTGTTTCAGTTGCAGGAAAAACTCTTGATTTTTAAATTTCATTTGATTTTCTTATTTCACCTTCTGAAGTGAACATCAATATTAGTTTAAGAAGGAGGGGCCAGGAAATCTTTATATGTCTAAGAAAAGATGCCTACTCTTTTTTCTGTTTCTGCAAGTGGTGATAACATATGCATCCTTAAGGATTTCTATACACTTTTTTTAATGACAAGAGAAAGACTTATTACATGTAACAGTATGTTTACTTATAGCTTCATTCAGTATGACAGATGTGGGCGTTAACTTTTTGAATATAAAAAGAATCAGTACATTTTAGTGATCTAAGATTTCATCATTCTGGCATGCTGAGAATTGATCTTATAAAATATCCTAAAAATTTAAGAATGACTATTAAAGTTTTTTTAGTTCAGAATATAAAATATACTGTGTTGACAAGGATAAAAATGTTTGTGGTCTTAAGGAGACTCATTAATAATTCATAAACCTGGTAAGAATTTCCCTCTTTTTAAAATCTTTACCTAACAAAAGCTGGAGTTAGTCATCTACTACGTACTTTAGAAATGAAAAAGCTACTCTGGGTCTCACTGTGGGATCAGACTATCCAACCCTCACCTTAGAGAAAACTGAAGCCGCTTATGTGGCCTTTGAAGTTGAAGTATCATTTCCTCCTGTCTCCACTTGGGTACTCTGTTGGCCCTTGGCTCTTTGGTGCATCATTAGAGTTTTTATGTTTTGACTGTGGCTGGAGGAGGTCAGTGCAAATGGGTTTTGTTCAGCTGCAGACTCACTTGGGCAGATTTTCATTTCAACACTTTTAAAGTGCTTACTAGGAGAAGAAAATACAATTTTAGGTCAAACAGTTGCCAACTTAATATTTATTTGTAGGTTTATTAAATTCTCACATACACGTGCACATGAGATTTTGTACTTGTAAAATATATGTATTTTTTACTACTGGGTATACACTGTTTTTCAGAGTAGGATCAAGAATACAATTTTTAGTTTTTAGATGCTGTATTCTTTTAATTGAGTTAAGGGAATTGTTAATTTTAAGTTTATAATATTTAAAGGAAGTACATTTTTAAACTGCCTCTTCCTAAGTCTGGCACATACTAAAAGTCTGGCACGTTTTTCTTGCTGTTGGGAAAGCAGTGGTGAAGAAGATAGAAAGTCCCTGCTTTCAAGGAGTTTTTCCATTCTAATAGGTAGTCATAGGCAATATTTATTTAAGCAAATTAAAGAGAAATTTCAGACTGTGATAAGTATAGTGAAGGAACCAAAATAGGTAATGGTGTTGGAGGGAGATTGGGAGTTGGGGGTGGGCAGAGTCGGAGAGCTACTTTAACAGGGAAGTAATAAAGACAGGTCTCCTTACATTGTGACAAAAGGGACCACTCTTGGAATCATCTGGGAGAAGAGCTTTCCAAGTCCAGGGGAAACAGGCACAAAGGTTCTGACATGTTCAGGGATTGGAAAGGAGGCTGATGTGGCTAGCATATAGTGAGTGGAGGGAATAACTGTCACTGAGTTGGGTGTGTTGGCTGGGGTGTATCGCGTGGGTGAAGAGTTTGATTTTTTTAATACTTACAGGAGGAAGTCATTGGGAGGGACATGATCTGATTCATGTTTTTGAGAGACCACTGTGGCCTCTGTCTGGAGGGGTGGGAAAGTAGGCAGAGAAGTCATTTAGAATCTATTGCTGTGATCCAGGGGAGAGGTTAAAGGCTGCTTGGACTAGAGTGGTAGCCCTGGAGGTTCTGTGATTTGGTAGCCCTGGAGGATTTGTGATAGCCCCAGAGCAGGAAATGTGGTGGTTCTTTACCTTTAAATCCTGTGGTTTCTGATAATTCTGGCAGCTTTAAATCTTTCTATATCGTGGCAAAGGAAAAGAATTGCTCCTAGGGCATATGAAGGAGTTAATTTACAGCATAGACTGTACACCAATCAGGGTTGTTTTATTAAATCTAGCAAGTTGCAGTGAGTATTTATTTGATTTTCTTTAAATGTAACATTTTGTTGTTGCAGGAAATGTTTTCATATTTGTCCAACCAACTAAAGAAGCTGTCAGAAGCCTACAATGAAAGAGTGTTGCATACACCTCACAATCCCATATCTTTAGGTAATTTTTTTTCTTAAAAAAAAAATTGTACTTCTGAACCATCCCCAGTGGGAAGCTGGTGTTTCTAGAAAGAGTATGAATTCTTTCTGGTTACAGTGATGTTTCTAATTTCATTACAGTGCTAATTTGTAAATTTTAAAAGTTTAGGCAGCCTTTATAAATGCTGTAATGTATTTCTTTTTTTTTTAACATCTTTATTGGAGTATAATTGCTTTACAATGGTGTGTTAGTTTCTGCTTTATGGCAAAGTGAGTCAGTTATACATATACATATGTTCCCATATCTCTTCCCTCTTGCGTCTCCCTCCCTCCCACCCTCCCTATCCCACCCCTCTAGGTGGTCCAAAAGCATCGAGCTGATCTCCCTGTGATATGCGGCTGCTTCCCACTAGCTATCTACCTTACATTTGGTAGTGTATATATGTCCATGCCTCTCTCTCGCTTTGTCACAGCTCACCCTTCCCCCTCCCCATATCCTCAAGTCCATTCTCTAGTAGGTCTCTGTCTTTATTCCTGTCTTACCCCTAGGTTCTTCATGACGTTTTTTTTCCCTTAAATTCCATATATATGTGTTAGCATACGGCATTTGTCTTTCTCTTTCTGACTTACTTCACTCTGTATGACAGACTCTAGGTCTATCCACCTCATTACAAATAGCTCAATTTCGTTTCTTTTTATGGATGAATAATATTCCATTGTATATATGTGCCACATCTTCTTTATCCATTCATCCGATGATGGACACTTAGGTTGTTTCCATCTCCAGGCTATTGTAAATAGAGCTGCAATGAACATTTTGGTACATGACTCTTTTTTTTTTTTTTTTTTTTGACTCTTTTTTAATTATGGTTTTCTCAGGGTATATGCCCAGTAGTGGGATTGCTGGGTCATATGGTAGTTCTATTTGTAGTTTTTTAAGGAACCTCCATACTGTTCTCCATAGTGGCTGTACCAATTCACATTCCCACCAGCAGTGCGAGAGTGTTCCCTTTTCTCCACACCCTCTCCAGCATTTATTGCTTCTAGATTTTTTGATGATGGCCATTCTGACTGGTGTGAGATGATATTGTAGTTTTGATTTGCATTTCTCTAATGATGACTGGTGTTGAGCATTCTTTCATGGGTTTGTTGGCAGTCTGTATATCTTCTTTGGAGAAATGTCTATTTAGGTCTTCTGCCCATTTTTGTATAAGTACCACACGCTAACCGATTCTGCCATTGGAGCTCCAAGGTCTTCTGCCCATTTTTGGATTGGGTTGTTTGTTTTTTTGTTATTGAGCTGCATGAGCTGCTTATAAATTTTGGAGATTAATCCTTTGTCAGTTGCTTCATTTGCAAATATTTTCTCCCATTCTGAGGGTTGTCTTTTGGTCTTGTTTATGGTTTCCTTTGCTGTGCAAAAGCTTTGAAGTTTCATTAGGTCCCATTTGTTTACTTTTGTTTTTATTTCCATTTCTCTAGGAGGTGGGTCAGAAAGGATCTTGCTGTGATTTATGTCATAGAGTGTTCTGCCTATGTTTTCCTCTAAGAGTTTGATAGTTTCTGGCCTTACATTTAGGTCTTTAATCCATTTTGAGCTTATTTTTGTGTATGGGGTTAGGGAGTGATCTAATCTCATACTTTTACACGTACCTGTCCAGTTTTCCCAGCACCACTTATTGAAGAGGCTGTCCTTTCTCCACTGTACATTCCTGCCTCCTTTATCAAAGATAAGGTGACGATATGCTGTAATGTATTTCTAATTTAAAACCTATACGCTGAAAGAATTCAAATCTATGTTAAGTGTTATACTGAATATATGGAAAATAATACTTTTAACTCTTGCTTCTCACCAAAATAACTTGGTCACTGATAAGGACTCTATATAAATATTTTAAAATTTCTACCAGTTAACAAAACACCATAACATTAAAGATATTCTTATAATTTTTAATGCTGTTATTATTTTTTTCTTGAGTATGCCTGTGTTAGAGAAATCTGTATTTATGATCATTTCATTTTGTCATGTAGTACAAGAACTACTAAACAGGATAAAAAGAATGTTGACTTTTATGCATTTAACTAACTTTTAAACTTCATGATTACCCCTTTTAATTTGTGAATATATATAGTATAATATGGTTCATATTTCATGTATATCTGAGGAAAGTAAGGAAATAATAATTTGTAATTAAAGCCTTTTTCAGGAATGGGCTTCCTTGGAAAACCATTTGGCCACTGATAGATAATAAAATCACCCCAATCAGTCCTTTGTTGGTTTATAATCTATGTAGATATTATAGAAGGTAATACGGTATGATTTGAATCCCAGTTCTGCCATGTACTAGCCTCTAACTTCCTTTTCCCTGTCTATAAATAGAGATAATGATCCCTCACATACAAAGTTGTTAAAAATGGTTGAGATTATATTTGTAAAGTATCTAGTATAGTAAGTCATATTATCCATGTCATTGTTCCATTTATTTAATTGGAAAGTTCACATTTTGGAAGGGTGATATGGAAATTCTCTTCTGATTCTGAGCATGTTTATGTTAACATATTTTTATCTGATATGGAAACAGATCCTTACTATAATTTATTAAATGCATTAAAGTGAAATGATGCCATGTGACAATGAATAAAAAGTGATATCTCCATGAAATAAGACAGTCACAAAAAGACAAATGCTGTATGATTCCACCTATATGAGGTACTTAGAGTACTCAAAATCATAGACAGAAAGTGTAATGCTGGTTGCCAGGGGGAGGGGAAAATGGGGAATTATTGTTTAATAGGTATAGAGTGTCAGTTTTATAAGATAAAGTTATGGGGGTGGATGGTGATGATCGTTGTGTAACGAGATTGAATGTATTTAATACCACTGAACTGTATACCTAAAAATTAAGGTAATTTTTAGGTATACAGGTAAGATGGTAAATTTTATGTTACATGTTTATTAGCACAATAAAAAAAGTGATGTCTCTGTGATTGTTTGTTTCTTAAGTGGTTTTGTGCTGGTGAACCAAGGCTCACTGGAATACTTTTTTCTTTTTCAGCTATGACGCTTAAAACACTAGATAAACACTGTGACAAAGCTGTCACTCGGCTTGGCTCCATGCTTTTTACCAGACAGGTTTCTGGAGCCAGGTAAGTATGTTTAAAAGAGGATTGGATTTATTTCACTTTTCAAAATTAACTCTAATAAAGCACCTTTCTTTAACAATAAGTCCCCCAAGTATGTGCTGAACTGCACCTGAGAATTCATCATGGAGGAAAAGAATGATGAGGTAGAGAATCTGCAAGGCTGTCACACAGTCACTCACCTGTGGAACGTGAAATAGTCACAGGAAAGATACGAATCTTGTTTGCTTTAATAGACATATAAAAACAAAGTTCATTACCCCTCTGTACAAATTTTTGTCTTTATTTTCCTTTGTTAGATTATCTTCAGTGGTGTCACATTATGGTGTTAGAAATAAGTTGTCTTCATTACCAAGTTTAAGTGAAAATGTTTTTAAGGAAAAGTCCATTTCCCAAACTGAAAACGCTATGCAATTCTTGTCTAAGTACTGCCTTTGAAAAATCTACTTTTTGCTTTTATATGTACACAGCTTAAGATGAATTTCATTTTTCATTTTATGTTTGATGAGGTCAGAGAAAAATGACTTGAAAAGTACCTTGCTCTAAGTACTCTTCCTTACGTGCTTCTGCTAAAGAATTTCTCTCTGACTACCAGAGGTTAGAGATTTCACATCAAAGAACAACTTTTTAAAAGGAAAAACATCTTAGATTAATTCACCTTTTACCTTGATGAGCTATATCTATATGCAGCATAGTTTTGACACTTCTAAAATGGTTTTCTTGGCCTTGCTTTTTAGTGTTGCCACTATTTGTCTTTATGTTTAGGTTGATCTTAATTGAGTTCTTAAAAAAAAAAGGGTACTGTTAGAAATCTGCTTATATCAAGTATGACAGTGAAACCAGGCTTTAAAAATGCATGTACCATTGCTGAATTTAATGATTGCTGACCATCAACCCACTGTAAGCAGTTATGTAATTTCTGCTGGATCCTGGCTTTAAAACCCTCCATTGCATAATGTGATCAGGTAGATGTAACTCTAGTCTATTGATTACTTGAGGTGATACACGGCAGTTAATCAAAGTGGTTTGATTTACAAACTTAAATATTCCATTAAAGTGTGTATATGTGAAATCAGATTCTGGTATTTGATACAAAAACAGAAATAACTTTCTTTTTGCCTTTTTGAAGATGTAAAGGTGTTTTTGATTCCCAGAGCTTGTAGCTCTTTAATAGAAGATAAGTAAATGATAAGCAGCATCAGGTAGTACTTTCCTATGTGAAGTGCACTGTATAATTTTATTTTAAGGCTGCAGTCTGTTTGCATAGGCTACGATTTATGGCTGTTATTAAACTTCTTACTAAGTAGGTGTAAGGCTTAGTAACACAGCTTTCTTTTGTTTATGGGTGATACTCTGTTAACATCACCAGACATACTAAATTGGTAAATCTTTTCCCTTTCAGGGTTGTGCCTCTTGGGTCTGTGCAGACTGTGAGTGACTACACTTTCAGAGGCTTTATGTCACATACAAATAATTACCCTTGTGCTTACCTCAATGCCGCATCAGCCATCGGTATGAAGACACAGGATGTGGACTTGTTCATAAATAGACTTGACAAGTGTTTAAAGACAGTAAGAAAAGAACAAAATAAAGAGAGTGATGTATCTGGAGTTGACAATTATGATAAAACTGAAGATGCGGTTATATAAGAAATGGCTTTAAAACCAGATAATGTACTTCTTGGCACATGGCAGGATTCTTCCTGATGACATGTGAAGGGTTTCTTTGTGATAATTTTTAAAAAGTGATGAGGCTACAGTATAAGCTAGCAGTTTAAAGACAAGACTTGAGATTTTTGAATTGAGAATTTCATGGAGAATATTTGGTCAAGGAATAGAACATGGTCTGAGCGAGCCATTGACGATTGTTACATTTGTTGTTCTTAGACTGCCTCAATCACTATCCTTAACAGGTTATAATGTACAATTAGCGTTTTTCTAATTGTTAAATATTTGCCAAATAAACATGATTGAGATAATTCTTACTAATATAATGATAGTAAAATTACACATTACTCTAATTCTCTTTGAAATGTGTAGACTGCTTTCTTCTGACTATTCTCTATCATTCACAAATTACTTACGTTTCTGACCACACAGAATTTAGAAAGATTGCTAATGCTACTAATTAGTAGATGCTTGTTGATATGTGTAAGTCACAGAATGCCTGTAAAATGGACATTTCCCAGGAAAGCAGAGTCAAGGTCAAGGTGTAAGCTTTAATTTTTGCTCAACAGAAATGGATCTCAACTGGGGATGATTGGCTTCTTTTATCTAAGTAACATCTGGAGATATTTTTGGGGTTTTTTTGTTTGGTTTTTTTTTTTGGCCACGCCACACGGCTTGTGGGATCTTAGTTCCTTGACCAGGGATGGAACCTTCGCCCTCAGCAGTGAAAGCGTGGAGTCCTAACCATTGGACCACCAGGGAATTCTCTGGGGATCTTTTTTTTTTTTTTTTTTTTTTTGCGGTACGCGGGCCTCTCACTGTTGTGGCCTCTCCCGTTGCGGAGCACAGCCTCCGGACACGCAGGCTCAGCGGCCGTGGCTCACGGGCCCAGCTGCTCCGCGGCATGTGGGATCCTCCTGGACCGGGGCACAAACCCGTGTCCCCTGCATCGGCAGGTGGACTCTCAACCACTGCGCCACCAGGGAAGCCCCTGGGGATCTTTTTTGATTGTCAAACCTAGTAGGATGCTATTGACATCTAGTGAGGGGAGGCCAGGGGTGCTGTTCAACATCCTACAATGGACAAGACAACTTCTCAAAACAAAGATTTATCCAGCCCAAAATGTCAGTAGTGCTGAGGTTGTTAAAAACTTCTCTAAAGTAAAAGAACTCAGTAAAGAGAAGTTTTCCATAGCAACTTGAATTATTCAGTAGTACTTCAAAGAAGGTAGCTCTATAAATGTTACCAACTAAACAGCATATAGATTTTTTTTTTGTTAACATCTTTATTGGAGTATAATTGCTTTACAGTGTTGTGTTAGTTTCTGCTGTATCACAAAGTGAATCAGCTATACATATACATATACCCCCGTATCCCCTCCCTCTTGTGTCTCCCTCCCACCCTCCCTACCCCACCCCTCTAGGTGGTCACAAAGCACCGAGCTGATCTCCCTGTGCTATGTAGCTGCTTCCCACTAGCTATCTATTTTACATTTGGTAGTATATATATGTCAGTGCTACTCTCTCACTTCGTCCCAGCTTACCCTTCCCCCTCCGCATGTCCTCAAGTCCATTCTCTACATCTGCGTCTTTATTCCTATCCTGACCCTAGGTTCTTCAGAACCTTTTTTTTTTTTTAGATTCCATATATATGTGTTAGCATACAGTATTTGTTTTTCTCTTTTGGACTTACTTCACTCTGTATGACAGACTCTATGTCCATCCACCTCACGACAGATAGTTCAATTTCGTTTCTTTTTATGGCTGAGTAATATTCCATTGTGTATATGTGCCACATCTTTATCCATTCATCTGTCAGTGGACACTTAGGTTGCTTCCACAGCATATAGATTCTTAAGTGAAAACCGAGGTTACCATTTCTAAATATGTAATTACAAATTGTTAATATGGAATGTGTGCATTTTTCCATTTAGGAAAGTGAAAACTTTATTCCATTGTTTTGCTTCAAGGAGTCTGTATATTTGGTTGGTTTGTTCAGGTGTTTTGCACAGCTGTCATTAAGAGTGGTTAACATGGGGATTCTGAACATATTTTTGCTGGAGAGGTGAAAATGATGGAGTATGAAGAACAGGTGTATTCCCTTTTCATTGCCCATATGCTTACTTTCTGAGTCTGAAATTCCAGATGTACTGGCTATAACTATTACGTTTGTTGTTAATTTTAAGAAATAGACTGATGTCTCATAGCCTAAGGAGTTAGTGAAGCCTCTGAATGCACCAAAATGTCAAAGCTGTATTTCTCAAGACTTGCCCTGTGGAGCATTTATTCCTAAGAGATACTCATGGGTATAAAAGGTTCCACGGACAAATAAGTTGGGGACTTTGCAGACCTGCCTATTGGCATGTTAAAGTTTCTAAGAATTCCTTCTATTCCAGTTTGAATATATCCTTATCTAAAGATGGAACCCTTTTTTTAATTAAATACTTACTGACATCCCATTGAACGAACTTTTGAAAACACTACAGTAGAGAATGCCACGTAGCTTTCTGGATGGTGTTTTTCTCTGTTGTTTTGGCATTGTAAACTATGTTAAATGTGAGCTCAGACAGCTGCCACTCCCACAGGTAAGTTAGAATATTTTGGACACTGGCTTGACAACCTTGGAAGTCAACTGTGTTGAGATAAAGTACTTAACTACAAATATTGTAAAGATTACTTTAAAATTATTGTATCTTTGGGGTTCAGATATTTGAAGTGTCTGGGTTCTTTAAATAGCTATAATAACTTCTTTCAAAGGGGTAAATCCTGGATTAAAAAATTGTATAATTTTTTAATGTGAATTTGAGACTGAATTGTAGAACCAATAAAGCTGAAGGGTTGCCATAGACCCTCTCGAATCTGTGAAAAGGAATGAAGTGATGTTGCAGGTGTAGATGCTGGCAGTGCAGCATACCGTCCACGTAAGCCAAGATTGTTTTCTAGAACGAGTGATCTATATTGTGTGATCATCATTTAGTTTAAGAAAGGCCAGAGCCGAGAGACCAGCAAATGTTTTCTCATCTGCAGTGTGTCAGCAGTTCTTGGGCTTCAGCTGCTGAATAGATAATAATTCTAATTGAAGATAAATTACATGAACCCACATGTGAGTGATAGATATATTATAACATTTCATTCCTGGTGCATAAAAATCAGCTGCAGTTTTTATTATTAGTCCTTTCTTTTCAGAGGTTTTGGAATTCCAGCTCTATTCCTGCTGGTTTCAATTTGACCTTGAGGTCGGAGAAGGCACAAGAATTTTTGAAGGGATGTTGTAGCTTCTGCATATTGAGGCTTTCCTTTGCCAGCACCCCAGTGTCCTTTGACTTGCTGTCTCTCATCTCCACATATAAGTATAAAAGAGCATACAGTTACTTACTTAGCCTGCTAGTAATGATTGGTAATCCTTATAATTGGCCTCAGTTATTCTCATACTGGGGCAGAGGGGCAACGCATGATATCTTTTCCAGTCAGTGACTAAGATGTCCTTTTCTGTCTTTATGATCCAACTGCCCTTATTAAGACTATCAGGTAGAATTTTGGAGTTTGGTTTTTAAAGTCATTGGGCTGTGGTAGTCTGCCCAGAAAAGAAAATTGAATAACATGAAATATTCTTTAGGTCACCGAACGTATTACTAATTATACACACAGCAGGGAAAGGTATTTTAAATCCAATTCTCAATTTGGCTCCTAAGTTCTCTGCTGACAAGTTCTCCCTCTGTGTGATACTAGCCTTAGGAACTCTGCGTTCAACTATAAATCTTTTTATTTAGCTTTTTGCATTAGTTGACGAGGTGTCCGAATATGAACTGTTGAATACAGTTATGTTCAGCCAATAGGCACTTGATATACAGAATGATAACTTTTAAGTTTTTTCTAATATTTTGCCATAGCACATACCTCTATTGTGGTTCTGTTTCTCTAACCACTATACTAAGAACTGTAATTGAGGTCTGAGCTACAGGATGTGCTTTTATTTTTAGACTTTATGGCTATGATAACATTTTAGGAAAATTAAAATTAAAACAAAGATAATTTTTTTAACCAGCAATGTTACCTTAATATTGAATTAGTAGCTCATCATGAGTTAAATTCTTGTGTTCTTTCATAGAGGAAAATAGCCAACAATTGACGACAGTGACAAACCCTGATGAGTCTCATTGATAATACACTCAGAGAAATTTTTTTGAATACATCCACATTTGGTGCATATGAAAGTTGGGTTTTCTTTCCCACTGTCTAAGATGTACTAATTTCTGCCAAGCCCTTAAATGGTTTTGTTATGTTTTGCATTCAGGAGGCTGACCTTATTTTATAACTGAATTTGTATACACAGAAGTTTGATCATTTCAGAAGTTTGATACCCTCTGAATAATCTGATTAAAAAATTGAATATGCTGTTAACGTATAACATAAAGAGATCCAGTGAACAGTTTTTTTCCTTGTCTGTCAAATTGTGTTATTTGTCTCTTGTGGCTACTCAGTGTACAGGTCTAAGACTTACCCACTGCTTCCTTTTGTGCCTTCCTTTTTACTTGCATGCTCTTTGTTGGCCATTATGGTAACATACACATGTAAGATGATGAGTTCAAGGCTAATGAATATATCGTTATAATTTTCCACCTAATATTCTACAGTTCAATCTAAGACCTTAAGCAAAATCTGGAAATGTTTATATGGTCTTGTTTTTATCAAGTGGTATCAACGTGAACTTTTAGAGAAATGTGAGGAAAGGCTATGTTCTTCATATTTATACATATAAATGTATAATTGTGGGGGATTTTAGCTATTAGAATTGAAGCTGGTGTCAGCCTGCTAAAAGAAAAAGATGTTTCCCAAAATATTTTTGGTTTAGACTATGTCTAAATAAAACTAAATTGTATAATTTATTACATGAGATAAATTTTTAATCATTGATAGTGCATTATATTATTTTACCTAATCACTGCTCCAGATACAATTTGAAAGTACAGATAACTAACATTAAATTACTTGCCCATTTTTTGATTCAGTCAACAGTATCGACTTGCCCAGAAATCAGCAAGAAAAGGCGTACTTTATAATGAGAATCATGGATCACGGGGGTGGAGGCTAGGTTATTTAAAAAAGAAAAAAACCCCAGCAACCATTTCCCAAAGGATCTATTGACTATAGAAAGTTGGAGGCTTAGAAGTATTGAATCTTTTCTAAAGGAAACACCTTAATTAAAAATAAAATAGTGTCACTTCCTTCTTCAGCAAATTTCATTTTTAAATTGTACTATCTGAATTTTACATGTAGTTCTCATTTGATTTGGAATTAGATCTCTGCACTGGTACTTACTGACCATGTGAGTTCACATATTTAACCTCTCTGAACCTCAGTCTCACCATATGTGAAATGGGTACAATCGTATAGGATTGAGAGTTAAATGAGATAACAAGTAAAGTGATTAACTCAGTGCCTAAACATAGCACTTGCCATTAATAACTGCTATGGTGGTCTGCATAAAGCTATAATGTACCAATTTGTACTAGATTTAAATTAAATTTCAAACATTAAAATTTCTTCATTAGTTTATTAGTAGGATGTTTTTTGAGAGGGAGTCATCATTGAATTTTGCTCATCTCCAGTGGAAATTAAAAAGTATGTACTTGATTTTGGATGACGATCTTTTTTTTTCTTTTTCCAGAATTATTCTACTTTCATTTTTATGAGTTTCTTTTTGTTTACACCTGAGGGGTTTTTTTTTTCGCGATACGCAGGCCTCTCACTGTTGTGGCCTCTCCCGTTGCGGAGCACAGGCTCCGTACGCACAGGCTCAGCGGCCATGGCTCACGGGCCCAGTTGCTCCGCGGCAAGTGGGATCTTCCTGGACCGGGGCACGAACCCGTGTCTCCTGCATCAGCAGGTGGACTCTCAACCACTGCGCCACCAGGTAAGCCCCCTGAGTATTCTTTTTAAGAAACATATTTAAAGTGCATTAACTATTTTATGTACCTGAAACTTCAGATCACAACCCAGCAAAAATGTACAGGGAAAGTTCATTCATTGTGACTTCCACATCAATTGTATTATCTGACCAAAGCTTTTGGTATAGTCAGCAGACCTGCAAGCACAGCAGTTTATTATATTTAGTCCTATTCTTAAATGACTTTATAGTAGAATGACTGATCGTGGCTCCCAAGTTTACATCTTTGTAAACTGAAGAAGAGTCTGAAAAAGAATATATTATATAAAACTGAATCACTTTGTTGTATACCTGAAAGTAACACAACATTGTAAATCAACTATACTTCAATTTAAAAAACTGTCGCTGTGTTTATTGGCCTGATCTCGATTAAATCCTGTTAGGTCAGATGGAAAAAAGAAAATTGAGACTGGAACTGTATTCAGAGTTCTTGGTTTGAGTGGCTGTTTTCCTTGTGGCCCCTTCCCTCCCTCCTCTCCCCTTTGCTCCCGTCTTATTTGCCACTGTTGGATTCATTTCTTTGTCTTAAGTCTTTCTTTCTCCTGTTAAAATGTAGATACATCAGGAAATAGATAAGTGCTATTTATCCTTATCAGTTAGTGACATCTTAGTTTGTATGAGTTTATCAGATGTTTCCGTAAGAGTGGGTTATTAAAACTTATTATAGAAAATTTCAAACATATACAAAAGTAGAGCAAACCATATAATGAAGCCCAGTATTCATCACTCATCTTTGGCACTTGTCAAGTCCAATTTCGTGTCCCCTCTACCACCCTCTTATTTGAAAGCAAATCTCAGGCGTTTCAAGGTGTAGCTCACATTTCAATATGGATCTCCTAAGTAAAGGACTCATTTTTTAAAAAGCCACAATACTATTATCACCCCCCCCAATTAACATAATATCTTGATATCATCAAATATGCTATCATTGTTCATTTCTCTAATTACCGTTTTTTTTTTACATTTGAGTCATGATCCAAATAAGATCCCCTAAGGGTAGATTTTAGTGGAAAAGCGAGAAGAGGTGAGAAACAGATGGCTTGAGGAACCAGAGAAAATTAGACAAGTGCAGAAAGAAGAAGGTTTGAGATGGTGTTTTTCTAACGACTTTCCCATGGATTAATAATACTGGATTTATGAAGGATGTACTCCAAATGGGCTCCTAAAGATCTTCCAGGATGCTGGAGAAATTCCCATTTGACCTGCTCCAGGTTTCACTGGTTATCATAAGAAATGGACTTCAGTCCATAGTTGTGTATAACAATTCAATTTCAATGCTAACTTCCTTTACATAAGGCTTCGAATTAGAACCCCAAATTAGATTAAGCCTATAAGGCAGTGGGGGTAATCATTCTAGATATATAGAGGGAACCCTTATTCTAAATAAATGTGTAGAAGGCTAGTTGAGTCATTGTGTTGGGCTCCAGCCAGCCAGGTTTAATGAGCAGTGGAAGGTTGAGTACCATCTCAAAACCAGTTTTCAGAGGAGAAGGGAGGCAGACAGGGCTCCCCCTCTGGGATGGATCAGAGGAGCTGAGTGTGGTGCTCAATGAGAAGAATGTCTGATGTATCTCATGGACCACATTAGAGAGACAGGATCTTTTAGGAAGTACTTGGGGCTTTTGACCAGATAGAAAGCTGAGAGAGTGTTTTTTCCACATTCCCCCCTCCAAAAAAATGTGTTCATAGGCAGTAAATTGGTCCTTTACACCATAAAGGCAGAAAGTACTTTTAGCTAGAAAGCTGTCAAAAAACAAAAACAAAAAGCGAACAGAACAAAAAACAAAAGCAAAACCTCTCCTTGAAGAAGTTAACCTGGAAATGAAATTCCCCCATTTAAGCTTTCCCCAGTAAGAACACACGTTCTGAGAATGGCTGACTACCCAAGGTCACACAGCTAATTAAGGTCAGAACTGAGGCAGGAGCCACCTACCGGCCTATGACAGGGCAGGGGCAGGTCTGAAGGAGGTGAAGAAACCCTTTGCAAGATAAAAAGTTGATCCAGAAAACATTGTGACAGCTTTTGGGTAAACTTTCTTTTTTTTCCCTTGTGAAATGCATCAGTTTCTCTTTGCGCCTTCCATTTTCCATGCCTGCTCTCACCATGTTCAATTTATGCCCTATTTGTCATCACCTGGTGACTCAAACCTTCTGGGGTGGAGGTGGTGGCAGGTGGGAGATAGGAGCCTTTTGCACAGTGACCCCTGCTAAGTTTTCTTGAAAGCCAGTAAAAATACTCATTAGTTTTAATCTACTAATTATAAGCAAATGGACATTTTAACCTTAGGAAATTCAGCATTTTTGTTTGCATTTATGATCATTGTCTATTTTCCATTTATTCCCATCTATTTGCAGCAAGTGCATTTTGGGGCCAACTTGGTTTATGCTGTTCCCCAGGAAACAAAAAGAAAATCCACAACCAACCAAACTGCTTGTATAGCCATTCCCATGGAGCCCAGTGCTTCCTAGGCATGAAATTGACTGACACACAAAGGCAGCAGGTGCAGGGCCACATGCCACTTGCCGCTTTTTTTTTTAGTGTGTGTTTATAATCAGTAAATGGCTGTGGATGTTTAAATGGTTCCCTAATACGATGGAGAGCGGATGCCATTATAACTTGAACTTGTATTGCCACACAGATGGTGGAAATAAACATCTAGTTCTGCACGCAGTTTTGTTTGCCTCTTACTTTGAAAAGATCGGCTGAGCATCAGGCATCCTCGGTGCCAGCAGGGACTCTTGGGCGGGTCGGGGTATAGGCGAGCAGGGCTGCCGTCGGGTTCCAGATTGGCTTTTGTGTTGAGAGCCCCGAGGACAGCAGGTTTCCTATAAGTGGCTGAGGGGGTTCATTGCAGCAGTGGACCCCACCCCTGAACTACCAGGCGGCAGCTCCAAATATCCCTTCCTACTCGAGTCGTGCCTCACACCTTTAATCTTCTGTATTAGACAAAACTGTTCTATACCTCAGGAACTCTCCCTGTATCTTCCTCTCCACCTTTCACTTTCTTAGACACTTTGAAAAATGGAGTTGGTTCAGTAATGTGGTGATGGCACCAGCTTTAATTTCACCCTCCTAGCTTCCCCTGCTGGTCCCTCAAATTGCCTCCTTCCTGGGGGGTCATCGATCTACGTACTATATTTTCCTCCCTCGGCACGTTGGAGGACCTTAGTAAATATCTGTTGGTCAATTGATCAACTGACTTGTTCACACTACAGAAAAAACCAGTAGGGTTTAACGGCAGCCTATTCCAGAAATATTTAAACAAGTGTTTTAAAGAGTTCGGAATAAAGATAGAAATGAATCTGTGATCTTTTGCAAATCAGTGAGCAGAAAGAACAGGGCGGATGTGGGGATAGGGCAGTCTTCCTAGCACCTTGAGATTCCCTGGGGAGGAAGCCCACTCCTTGGAAAGTGGGTCAAACTTGGGGAGGCTAGGTAAGCCACTTCTCTGGGGCAGAGACACTGGCCAAATAGGAATACGAATGCTTGAGGGATGATTCCTCTCTGCAGGGCCAAAGAAACTGCTAGATGAGCGAGGGGCACAGGGTTTACACCAAAGGCCATTTCTAGCAGGTTTGGTCTGTTTCATTAACGAATCATGCAAAAGCAAAGCAGAACTCCCCCTCCCCCAAACTGGCTTATTTTCCTCATGCCAACCTCCTTTCTTCCCATCAAATAATTTAGTAATCCTTCCCATTTCTATAGAGTGCTTTCCGGATTACAAAATGCTTTCACGTACACTATTTTGTTTTCATCTGCTGTCAGTCTCTGGAGCTGGGCAGGGTGCAATGGTGATGTGTGTTTTGCATTTAAGCCCCAGAGAGGTTTGGTGATTTAGATGGCTTGTCTGGCCTCATTCCAAGGAGTAGGAGGGTCTAGAAACCCTGGCACTCAGGGCTCTGATGCTGGCCTTGGAGCTTTCTTGGAAGCTTTGGAACAAGGATTAAGATCCTGTGCTTTGGAGGAGGGATAGGCAAACTTGTCCTGTAAAGAGCCAGGTAGTAAATATTTTAGGCTTCGTGAGCCACACGGCCTCTGTTGCAACTACTCAAAATCTGCCGCAGACAATATGTAAATGAATGGGCATGGCTGTGTTCCATTAACACTTTATTTATGGACACTGAAATTTGAATTTCATATAATTTTAAGAGTTGTGAAATATTCGCCTTTTGATTTTTTTTTCAATCATTAAAAGTGTGAAAACTATTCTTAGCTCATGGGCCACACAAAAATAGGAGGCAGGTTCGGTTTTGCTCATGGGCCATGGTGGGCTGACCCTCTTTTAGAGCTGGTTCTGCCATTTATTAAGCATGTAATTTCAGGCAGATTACCTAGGTAAGCCTTAGAACTCTCAATGACAAGATTGGAAAAGTCATAATGATTTCCACCTGCAGGGACTAGAGGATGAAATGCAATAATTGTAAAGTGTTTGGCAAATCACTTATATAGTTAGCCCTCAGTGGATGGGAGGTGTCATAATTTGATGATGCTACATTCTAGGGAACCATTTGTCCTCCCAAAATATACTGATAGGGGATTCTACTCTCTCTCAAACAACCTCAGCCTTTTCCACACCTGGTCCTAATGAAAATTTGTGTATTAAAGGGAAATCCAGATATGTCCACAGGACAGAAATACTTTTTTTTTTTTAAGCCAAAGATAAACCTTTAAAAAATAATAACTCGTGGTGACAAGAAAGGCCCAAATGAAATGAAAACAGGCTGCATGTTTGGCCTGCTGACAAAATCAGGATAAGGAGCTTCTGCTTTCCGGCCTTAGTTTCTTCATCTGTGAAATAGGGATAATAACCATGGTCTCTACCTCATAGGATGGAGGAGAAGATGAAGTAGGATAATAGGTGTCAAGGGCATAGCGCGGTGCTTAGCCCGGGGTCAGCACTCTTCCAGGGCAGGTGGACTTCATGTTCTGTGTCTCACTGGCGCCCCCCTCCAAGCTCAAGTTCTGAAGAGACCGATGTGGATGCTGATGGTGGTGGTGAGGTGGGGAGGGAATTGCCTATTAGCTGAATATGCACCTTTTATTCCTGAGCATTAAAGAAACTGAGATCTTTGGCAACCCTTTGCTCCAGGCACCTAGAGGATTCAGCCCCAGGACTAGGGTCATGGTTCTGCGGGGCCCCGGCATCACCACGGGAGGCTGGGAGGACAGCAGGAAGAAGACGTCTGTGAGCACAGAAAGCAGCTGAGGAGCTGAATCCAGGAAAAAATGCCGAGTCTGTCCGCTCAGCATGTGCCAGCCTGGCCTAGATTTGCCCAGATCTGGCTCTCTGCTCTCCCTCTTCAGAAGCAGAAGCTTGTGACTTGGCACCTGCTTCTGGAAGCCTCCATAGACAGACCTTCTCAGATGATGCTACACCCTTGAGGCAGGAAGGATAGGTCTGGAGGCCAGAGCAGGGCTCTCGAGACCCAAGAGGCCGAGTAGGGTGTCTGTCCTCCTGGGCCTGAGGTTCCCTGCTTGTCAGTGGGAATCTCGGCCTGCACCCAGAGGACTCCTGACATTTGCACTGACCATGCTGCAAGGTGACCTTCTGCATCCTGCCGTGGTGGATGGTGAGGACCATTGGTAACCAAGCAGATGAAGTCCTGGGAGGTACAAATGAGGAAGGTCAGCCCTGTCCTTGGCTGTCCCTTCAGACATCTTCATTGCCGGCCAGTCATACCTTCTAGCCCAGGGGCTGCACTGGCAGTGATTTGGGGCCTGCCTAGGGGAAGGCGGGTGGTGCTGCAGACTGAAGAGGAGCTGCTTTTGCCAGGCCCATCCATCTCTCCAGAGCCAGCCTCCCACCTTCCCACTCCCACTCAGTCAGTCTTATATAGGCAGGGCTGGCAAAAATTACAGGTCAACTGGCGTTTCAGTTCAGTGGGACTCCCTATGGCACAGTCAGAAAGGGCAGAGGCCCTTTCTGGACCGTTTATCTGCCTGAGATTTACTGAGCCCTGCTAGTTTCTTCTCAGTATTCCCACCTCTCCTCTAGAACCCTGACTTTAACTGGGAATAACGGCACCTTTCCAATGGATTAAATTTCCCAGCTTGCCTTGGAGTTCAGTGTAGCCACCTAGTAAGGTCAGGCCAATGAAATGTAAGCTGAGTTATTGTGTGGGACTGCTGGAAAGTTTCCTTAAGGGAGGAATAACACACATGTCTGTGCTTTCTTGTTCTGAATGCAGAATTCAGACGTGATAGCTGGAGCTCAAGCAACCGTCTTTGACCATGGAGTAGACACACCAAGCCTAGTGGAGTAGCTAGGTAGAAGGAGTTTGAGCCTCTGATGATGACGGTGCCACAAAACTTTCCCTACATTGCACACCTGCAGACATTTTTCATGAGAGGTAGATAAACTTCTACCTTTTAAAACTCTTATTATCATGAGTTCGTTTGTTACATGCAGCTAAACTGATACAAGACCCTGCTGTGTGCCAGATACTCTTTCAGGTGATGGTGACACAGCAGTGAGGATGGTACACGTGGTAACCTGCCCTGTATACTCCCGTTCTAGTGGAGAGAGAACCACAAATGATGAAACACAGTAATTCCAGGAAATAATCAGTGCTGTGAAGTACAGAAAACAAGGCAATATTGAGTGAAACATGATTCTAAGCCTGTCACATGTATTAGCTAAATTAATTTTCATGCCAATTCTATGAGGTAGGGGCTCTTAATATTCCCATTGTACAGTGGCCTGTGTAAGGACACACAGCCAGTGAGTGGATGAAGCAGCATGTGAACCCCAGCACTTAGCCTCCAGAGGCGACACTATTTCACAGTGGGTCCTGCTGCCCCCCTGAGAGGCTAAAGAGAGAAAGCCACTCAGCTGGCATTGGGCCCTCTTATTCCCATCCAACGGTCTTTATATCAATACTGTTTTCAGCATGGTGGTCCTGGGGTGTGAGACTTCTTAAGAACCAGCATCCTTAGAGTACCATCTGGAAGCTGCGTGACCTTTCTGACCTGAGTCACGCTGTCTCTCTTCCATTGCATATTATTGGTTACAGGTGAGTCACAAATACTGGCCCAAATTTAGACCTCTACCTTTCTATATAGGAGTGTCATAGAATCTGTGGACATGTTTAAAACCACCACATGTATCAGTAAGGCATGCACTCAGTAATGGCCACTCTGGTTGGGGAGGCCCCTGGGGAGAAAGGAGAGCACAGATGTGATGACTGGAACTCAAGCAACCATCTTGGGCCATGAAGACTCCACAGAGGGACACCAGGAGCCAAGAGCACAGCACAGACAATTGGGACAGTGTGCAGTCAGTCTTTCCAGACCTAACCTAACATGGTTAGGTTCTGGAATCTGGGATGCTGAGGAGGCCTCTGTGCTGCCCCAGGCATCAATTCCAGTGATCAGTGCTGGCTGAATTCCCCTCATTCTCCTGAGGGCCCTGTGAACTGCCAACCATTGCACCACCTGACTTGGGAATAACAGGGGCTGTGTCCAATTTAGATGTGCCCAGGTGCAGGGGAGTGTCTGTACCAGGGCAGGGCCAGATAAGCAAGACCATTTATAGATGAGCTGGTGGGAGCATCAATGGACTGTTTTGAATCATTGACATCTTGGAAGTGATGGTTTTGAAATCAAACTGTCTTTGCGGGAATCAGCCTCAAATCCAGGACAACCTTCCAAGATAAGTCCCTGGAGAGTCCCCAAAGCTGTGGAATTGCCTGAGGCTTGGGGAATACGGACCAGGGCAGGAGAAGCTTGAGATCCTGCTCCAAAACTCTTCCAAGTCCTCCCACCCCATCACCTCCACCCCCTCATATCACCTCGGAGACAGTGAGCCACTGGCCCCAAGAAGTGTCACTAGATGGTTCACGGAATAGCAAACATAGGAATGAATATATATTACCATATATTATATCATATATTACACATTATATATGTATTATATATATTATCATATATTATAAAAATATATTATCATATGTTATCTGGCTTAATCTTCACTGCAACCCTGCAAGAGACCATCATTATCCCCCTTCTCCAGAGGGGGTTACTGATACTCAGAAAGAAGTAAGTCACATGCCTAAGGTCACGAAGCAAGCAGCAAGGACAGGACGGAAAGTCAAACCTGCCCGGTTTTGAGTCTTATTTTTCTTCCTCTGCCTTATTCTAACCCTCACACGTTGATGAGACAGAGGGAAAATTAGGCTTGGACGAGCTTGAGATCTTTAAGTGACAGTGGATATAGCTCTGCAGCTGGCTTGAGTTATTCAAGAGTAAGCTTGGCCTGGTCAAGGACACGTCCTACAGGAGGGGAGAATTCTCCTTGCTCAGCAGGTCCCAGGTGTTGCCCTGGAGGCCCCACGGATCTGGTTCCACCCAGACACTGCCCAGACCATCTGCAGCTTGGGACAGCAGGGCTCTGGGCAGCTGGGGAGATGCCTGTAGAACTATTTCCAGAAAAGGAGAACAAACGAAAATGTGGCTTATTAGTGGGGAAAAGGTGGAAAGGAGTCTGGAACTAAAGGTAGGATTTGAGTTTCAACGAGAAGACTTCTCTCCCTGCCTCTCATTCTCCAACTGGCTTTGACTGAGAACAAAGCAACATCTTTTCATATGTTGAACAAATGGTTTGTCCCCAACAGTTCTTGGGAACCCACGCCCCAAACTCACCCTGGCTGTGACCTTAGAACACAACGGCTGGGGAAAGGCTCTCTGTCTGAACACTTCCCTTCCTAGAAATGAGACTGGTGAGCAGAGATTTGCGTCTCAGCTTGGCTTTGCTCCGTCACAGAGCCACAGTCTGTTAACATTACCCTCAACCCCAAAACCTTGGAAAACCTAAAGCTGAAAAAAATCTGACTTGAACTATGTGGGGCTCTTCTTAATCTTCCTTTATCCCACTTTGTGTGACTAATCATCTATTTTTGCTGCAGAAATGTCAGTGTGTTTTTGTACAGGATGCTGCCCCAATACGACTATGCCCCATCGTACCTTTCTTAAGACCCCCCAGAATCCCAAATATGGAAAACCTCTGGTTGCAGGAGTTTCAGGTAAGAAACTGTGGAGCCGCCTGAGAAAAATGAGAACACCCTTCTCATCCTTCTCTCCTATCTCTGTCCTCCTCCCTCCTCTCTCCCCGCTTAAAAAAATCCTGCTTTTAAGGGTACTCTGTTTCTTCTTTTCTTTGCCTTCTTACCTTTGTGTCTTCTTAGCTGTTTGGCTCTCTGTGCACACAGGTGCCCATCCATCCACCTGACAGAAATGCATTGTGGGCCAAGCCCGCAGTTGATGGTACAGATACAATGGTACAGATACCACATGGGCGGGGTCCTGCTTCAGTCCGGAAGTGAGGACGGGGGAAGGATAAGGAACAACTTACCCGGACTGGGGTGGGGGCAGGATGGAGCCTGGTAAACCGCTTTATTCCCTCCCAGCTTCACAATCCTTCCACCCAAAAGCACCACAAGTAAAGGTACTTATAGCACAATAGTCTCTCAACCGCATCCCCTGGCCATCCTCTCTTCTGTAGACCACCGTCAGGGGATCCGTGAAGGCTTCTTGAGAGAGGGACACCTAAGTGGGGAGTCGGAGGCTTTCATTAGCTGGGATGGCCACGTTTCCTCTCTATTATTTGATATCCAGTGTATTCACTGCCTAGGGCTACTGTAACAAAGTACCACACACTGGGTGGCTTAAACAACAGAAATTTATTGTCTTGCAATTCTGGAAGCTGGAAGTCCCAGATCAAAGTGTCAGCTGGGTTGGTTCCTTCTGAGGGCTTTGAGGAAGACTGTTCCATGCCCCTCCCCCAGCCTCTGGTGGTCTGCTGGCAGCGTTCTGCATCCCTTGGCTTCTGTTGCATCACCCTGATCGCTGCATTCATCATCATGCCTCCTTACAGCATTCTTCCTGTGTGTCTGTGTCCAAATTGTCTCTTCGTATAAGCACGCCAGTCACAATCTATTAGGGCCCACACTACTCCAGTGTGACTTCATCTTAACTAGTTACATCTGAAATGACCCTGTTTCCAGATAAAGTCACATTCTGAGATACTGGAGGTTAGGACTTCAACATATGAACGGATACAATTCAACCCATAACACCAAGTCTTTCCTTGTGGATGATGCTTCCAGGGAAGAGATTTCCGTCTCTACCATCGTCTTAGTCTGGGCTTATGACTCCTGAAAAGACTGATGGGGAATGAATCAGGAGGCAGGAAAGGAGCCTGACTGGCTTTCCTGGTGAAGGATGGAGGAGGGCAGCAGCCTTGTTTGTGATGAGCTGAGATGGGCAAAGCAGGGATGGGGCTTTGGCCAGGAGGACCTCAAAAGAGGCAGGGAAACTAGGGGGCTGGTGGGAGGAAGGCTAAGTTTCCATAAAGTCAGGACCAAACAGTGGTGCTAGAGTGGCCTAAATGGGCTTTAAAAACAACTACTCGGGGCTTCCCTGGTGGCGCAGTGGTTGAGAGTCCGCCTGCCGATGCAGGGGACGCGGGTTCGTGCCCCGGTCCGGGAGATCCCACATGCCGCGGAGCGGCTGGGCCCGTGAGCCATGGCCGCTGAGCCTGCGCGTCCGGAGCCTGTGCTCCACAATGGGAGAGGCCACAGCAGTGAGAGGCCCACGTACCGCAAAAAAAAAAAAAAAAAAAAAAAAAAAACAACTACTCATCTGATGCAAAAGATATTAATAGAAAACTGAAAATAATCTCCCATATTCCATAATGTTACAAAGGGTCTTTAAAGTTAAGTTCAGAAAAAGTGACAAAGAATGGACAGATCAGTGTAGCACTGTGGTTCAGGACATGGGTTTGAATGCCAGCTCTGCCACTTAGCTGTGTGACCTTGGAGAAATTACTCACCCTTTCTGGGCTTCTGTTTTCTCATCCGCACAAGGTGGTTAATAGCTACTTCATTGAGTTGTTCCAGGAATCACTGTGAGTCTGTGAGTAAAGCCCTTGGAACAATGTTGAACACACAGTATGTTCTTCAGTAAATGTAGCTGTTATTATATAGAATGTTAGTATATGTGGGAGCCCTGAACAGACCATGACCACACTTAGTTTACTTCTAGCTTCTTCGGAAAGGCTCACCTTTAAACAACTGTTCAGGAAAGGAGTGAAAGGATCCTTACAAGCAGGAGGACAGAGAGAGTATATTGAACTACTTTAAATTAGTGCCATTCCCAAGGCTCAATTAAATTGCACCCCATGACACTAAACAACTTGCTGACGTGGCCATAAAACTGATAGGGGAGAGAGCCAGGGATGAGGAGAGTTTTTCTAGTTCTTTTTTAAGGAAAAAAGGGTGAATTGTAGCAACTCCAGACTAGTGTGACAACCAGCACTTATAAAATTATTAGACAGTTTGAGCATGCTTATAGAAGAAAAGAGTGATCACTGAGTACTATTATGGGTTCCCTATGCTAAACCACTTCACATCTTTTAAGGATGGGTTAATATGGATTTGGGAAATGCTAAATCCCTGGTGGACCTTGATCTTGTGCAATATTTATCAAAGGCATCCATGATAGCTTTTTGGACAAGAAGGTGAAATGTGTTCTGGCTATATAGCCCAAACAGGTTGATTCATCTTTGGTTAAAGCCAAAGAATGCTGAATAATAACCAGTTTGAGAGGAAAGTCTTAAAAGCTGAGTCCTGGGCCTGAACATCCTTCTGTTGTCTTTTAGAAATAGATACCATTCTCCCCAGCACTATTCCTATTATTCTGATTTTTTTCCCTCTGAATATAGTTTTAAGGTTTTTTGTTTGTTTGTAGAAGCACATTATGAGACTAACAACAAACTTGGGATAGTTTTGTATTTGCATTTTTTTCTTAAATTATGCCCCCCATAATGAAATGTCTCATCCAGATTCAAAAGTTCGATAACCATTTCATGTAATACCAAAGTCCCTGCGGTGTCTTGCTGTTGAAGAAGGAATGAATCTAGTTGGTCAGTTAGCATTCTTTTCTGCTTTTGTTCCTTCAAAATAATTTTTTTTTTTTTTTGCTTGATACCAACTATGTGCTAGGCACTGTGCTAGAAATGAGAGAATCACAGGATCATAAAATCAGAAGGAAACTGGAGATTTTTTAGAGCAAGTGCAAAAGGCATTTTCCTCATACTATAGGAGTTGCAGAAGCATTTTAATGCAAGCCCGTGCTATACAGCCATCCTCAAAAGGTTTGCAAGCTTCCTTACCCTTTGTGCTGGGGTTTTACTTTTGAAATAAAAGCTGATCTCATGGGAGAGGCCATAAAGGCAAAATTGCAGTCCAGGCATCTTTTTTTTTAAAGCAAGAAGAATGTTCAGAAAGGAAGTCCTAAATGATTACATTTGGCCAACCCTGGAAAAGAAGCAAACAAGCCCCTACCTCCCCCTTGCCCCGCCCCGCCCAACAACTCAAAAACCAAACAGCCCCTAGACATGGAGCACAGGCTTGTGCCCTGCCTTAGCCAGTCCCTTTCCTGGCCCTCATTGTGGTATGTGTGTGTGCTGGGCTCAGCTGTGTATACTGTTCCTTGCACATCACAGGGACATTTGTGCTTATAAGAGGAGTGGAACAGAACATGAATCATGGCTGGGACAAGCCGGGAGCGAATATCCCTGAGTTCTTCTCGTTGTGGCTACTTTTTATACTTCATAGTCCTGTAAAGCGTGTTCTCTAAAAAGGACAGGGCACATTAAAAAAGGAAAGGAGCATTCTCTTCTCCAGCCTCGCTCATCCCCTCCACCCCTCATTTGCAGCCTTTAGGTCACATGACGGTTCTATCACTCGGGGGTGACTGGATCGTGTAAGCCAAATGGCGATGTTTAGTCAAGCTGAGGGTTGCCCTGAGTTGCTGGGAATTTGGGAGGTTACATGCTTTTGTGCAAGTGGCTGAAAGTACTTTACAGAAATAGGAACTGCGTCTCCGTGATCTCATGCAATAGTTCTTTCTCCCAGCTTCCCATTAGGAGTAAGTACCACGGGAGCTTTGAAAAGATATCAATGCCCGGGGCCCAGTCCAGACCAAGTGATGCAAATCTTTAGGGATTGGCTTAGGTTTCTGGAATTTCTTAAAATCTTCCCAGGCATTTCTGAACCACAAAGGTGCCAAGAGCTTGGGGTTCAACATCAGGGAGACCTGCATTTGAAACTCGATTTTTCTGCTACCTTTAGAGGGGTGTCCTTGAGGAAGTTTCTGAAACTCTTTGAGGCTGTTTTCTCAGCTATAAAATGGGGAATAATAGTAACTACCTTTCAGGGTTGAGAGGATAAATAAGACAAAATATGTTAGTATTTGACTCATGGTAAGTACTCAGTAAGTGGTTGTTAATATTCTTATCAGGGATTTTAATCATCACCAGATGCTTATGGACCCTGGGCTCACACTCTGTCTCGCAGTAGCCTCCTCCATGTTCTGTGGGCTGTATTTGAAGGTATAAGGACCCATCTTCTCTCCCTTCTGTGCTCTGCCCACCAATTTGTGGGCTCCGGTCTCAGACTCCATGGGGATGTTAGTTCTACTTCTATCACCTCATATTCATGGTGAGAGTAAGAGAGTGAAAATCCAGTTCACGCCACTGGCCCCCGTGGTGTCATGTGTTCATTCCTAACCAGTCACTCTAGCCCTGAGAGTGTAAGGCTCTGATTGGCTCAGGACTGGGTCCCATGGTTCATCTCAAAGCTAGTGGTAGAGTTCAAACTGAAGAGTATGGGCTGGAGATCCACAAGGGAGTGAGCGGTTCCCCCGAGAGTAGCCACGGGTAGGGTTTATTGGTTGCTGGGGCAAACACGGGAGATGCCTGCCTTCCACAGCCCGCCACGCTCATGGCCAACCATGACTGTGCTGAGAAATAAGTCAGACCACAGTGAACAGGAAGGTGGAATGGGACAAGAGAGAACACTTTCAAACAGAGTGCAATGGCCTTCATCTATTCGGTTGATTGTCATATCGCTTGTTAACTCTTTCCACAGCTACACTCAATTCCTGGCTGCTTCCTGAACAGATTCTATTATCTCTCTTTGCTCATGCTCTCCCACCTACTTAGTGTCAGGATCCTTCCTCCATATACACCCATCCAAATTCTTCAAGATCCTTCAAGATCCCACTTCTAATTCTCCTCCTCCAGAAAGGCTTCTGTGAACTCTTTGCTCCTTTACCTCCTTCCCATGGTCAAAGGAATTATATTTCCATTTCTAGCACTGTTATCTGTGTCTCTTTTATAGCATGTATTGCTTTCTATTTTGTACTACTATTCTAGCACATACTATTGCTTCCCTACTAGTCTTTGATCTTCTTGAGGGCTGGGCTTCTTCAGCTCAGTGCCTCCATTACCATGATACTTAATTTTGAGTCAACTTTCTGTGTCAACTTGCCTGGGCCAGTGCCCAGACATTTGATCAAACAGAAGTTTGGATGTTTCTGTGAGGTGTTTTTTTGATGAGATTAACTAAATCGGCCGACAGTGATTAAAGTGGATTGTCTTCCATAATGTGGCTGAGCTTCATACAATCAGTTGAAGGCCTGGATAGAACAAAAGACTCACCTCCCCTGAGCAAAAGGAGATTCTGCGAGCAGGTGGTCTTTGGACTTGAACTACAGCATTAGCTCTTCTGGGTCTCCAGCCTGCTGGTACACCATGCAGATTTTGTACTAGCCAGCCTCCATAATCATGTGTAGATTCCTTAATATAAGTATCTGCCTTTATATATGAATATCCTATAAGTTCCACTTCTTTGGAGTGCCCTGGCTAATATGATTACCTAGGAGAGAGCTCAGTAAGTGTTTGTCGGTAAGTGAATGAATGAATGAACGAATGAATGGATCAATGGCCATTGGGTGCTTTGCATCTAAAGGAAAAACTGTCTTTTCAACTGAAGCTAATAGGATTATATATAGAAACATGCTTTGTAAAGGGCAAAGCTCTACACAAATGTTTGTTATCATAATTGTTATTTCTCTCACCACTGTGGCTACCGCTTCTAGGACTTGTATCACTGCTGTCCTTAAGTGGTCTGCAGCTCTTGTCCTCATGGACCACCAGATACCTCATTCCAAATAATCACCCCTCCTCTCTCTCTCCAACTGCCTGGTACTGAGTTGATTAGCGGTGTTTGATTTCCAGGTCCCTCTCACATCGGCGCCATGTTGTTTGAAGTTGTGCCTCAATCGGTGGAAGGAAGCTATGGGGAGGGGCCATTCACTGTCCTCTTTTCCTTCTCATGAGCGAATCATACAGCAGTGGAATAACCAAACTATGTTAGACTGAGGGGCCTTTTTTGGCCAGTATATCTGTTGGTAGGAGAAAGCCAGTTTTCCAAATTCATGATATGATGTTGCCAAGATGTGTTACTGGCTCCACTGAAAAGCCTTTGCTGAAACTGTGGAGACACAGTGATCAGTGGTTGTCAGGGGTGGTGGTGGGCTGGGGGGAGATGAATAGGCAGAGTACCAAGGATGTTTAGGGCAATGAAAATACTCTATATGATACTATAATGATGGATACATGTCATTATACACTTGTCCAAACCCACAGAATGTACAACAGCAAGAGTGAACACTTGAGTACTCTTCGGACTTTGGGTGGTTATAATGTCAACGTAGGTTCATCCTTGGTACAAAGTGGACCATTCTGATAAATGATGTTGATCATGGGGGAGGCTATGTGTGGGTGGGGGGCAGGGGGTGTATGGGAAATCTCTGCACCTTCCTCTCAATTTTATTGTAAACCTAAAACTGCTCTAAAAAATTGTGTTAATAAGGCCTTTGCCGAATGAGAACAGTTTCTGAAACCAATGACAAGCCCCAGATGAAAAATCACCCCTATTTATTGCAGATCCAAACAGCTTGGCTCTGATGAGGGGCTGGCCACGGCATCTGAAGAACAGCTGTGAGATCAATTTGGGTATGGGTTTATTAGCCATGATTCAGGCTTGGAAGGGTATCTTTGGGGAAAAGGGTCTTGGGCACGGGACGCAAGCTACTGTGGATAATACTGACAGCACACGCATTGCTGGGGAAGATTTAACAGCCTCAGCTGTGCCCCGTCAGTTGGCCAGTTCGACGGAGCCTCCGCGGATAAGAAACAACAGCCCAGGGCCAGGGCCAGCGGGCCAGCTCCCAGCCCGACGTCGGGCCAGGATTGATTTCACTTGTGGGCTGACAGCCGCTTCAGCTTCTGAGTTGGAAGAGGCCTAGGAAGGTCAGAGAGTCCAGCAGTTGTCAAATGAGAGGAGACCCGTGAAGCTTTCCTGGGGGAGAGCGTTTCACCTTGGGGCACAGCAGGAGGGTAGCAGCCACACAGCTACACAGACGGTTGCTGGACACCTGCCCTGTGCCAGCCCCAGTCCCTACCCTCCAGGAGCTCAGATCCTCACCGGGAGAGTATAAGAGGGCACCAGGCCTTCTGGGAAGGCTATTTTGCTTTCCCCAGAAGTTAGTTTCTCGTTGAACTCTGATGTTATGTTGCTTTTTCCTCATTCATTCATTCACTCATTCTGTTTACAAAGGTAACATTTGCATTCTGTGTACATGCTCTTGTAGAAAATGTAAATACAGAAGGGTCGAAAGAACGCAAAACACTCCATCAACCAGAAACAAATCCTCTGAACACTCTGACGTTTGGCAGGGAAGTTTTTGACACTTTTTTTCTATGTATGTACTTGTGTAGGCATTTATATGTCACTCAACACAGTGAGACTTTTTCCGTTTCCCAATTTGCTTTTTTTCCACTCGATGTCACCGAGAGCTTCCCCCGATGACTATAGACACACAGCAACATTTTAAAGGGCTGCTTAGAATTCAGTTATCTGGCTGTAGCACAATGTACTCTCAGCCCTCCTTGGATGGACTTGGGTTGCTGCCGGCCTTTTGCTTTGATAAACCCTGCTGAGGCGACTCTCCGTGGACCCATTCTCACTGACATTGCCCTGCCTGTTAGATTTACACTCTGCCTGCTCCCTAGCTCATGCCCTGTGTACGGTATGCTCTCAATAGATGTTTGGGGACTAACCTAAATGAACAGTTTTGTGTCCTCGTTCTATTGTCTCCTTGGGAAAAGTTCTTAGAACTAGAATTTTAGGACGAAAGGAATAGAGATTTTGATGTTAGTCACACAGGGTCGGATTGCCCTCCAGAATGGTCCTGCCAACTTACAATCCTACATATATTGTCAGGTTTTCGCCTCATCTCTGCAAACCGGGGTTTTTCCCTTTTTCAGTCTTTGCAGATCTAGTAGGTTTGATGCTTTATACTATTAGTCCCTGTTATCAATTTGGGTTAAAATTGTTGTCTACCTTCTTTCTTCTCATTAGCAGCTAGCCCAGGGCCTGAAGCAAGGTGAGTACTTAATACACAGGTAATGTCGTTGCTTGAGGATATTTAGTAAGCCCATCACCATGCTAGGCAACCTCGGACATGAAGAGGAATAGAGCATTGTTTCTACCGCTGCTCACATGGAGACCCAGCACGTGACCTGGTGAGGGGGGCACCCGCTTTGGGAGAGAAGCAAGCCATGCTGTAGGAGGGAGACCACAGGAATGTGTCCTGGGAGCAGACACGATGTCTAAGGGGTGGAAAGGGGGAAGCAAGGAACAACCCATAATTGGCATTCCTGTCGTCGCCCTCAAGGACAGATTCGATACAGGAGGAAGGGACTGTGTGTAGCGACCATATTTCTTGCACGACAGCTGAGAACCACCTACAAGAGAGCCCCGCATGGTACTTGTTCAAAACTCATTTTTCTGGGCTCACCTCAAAGCAACTTAGAACCGCTGGAGATTAGACAGGTCTTGACAAGGCCATCAGGAAATTCCTTTACACACCAAAACTCGGGAGCCATCTCTCAGGTCATGTTACACATGTCAAAGGTGTTAGAGTGAAACAGAGGAAGAGGATTTAGGGTGACAGAAAAGCAAATAACCAGTCTGTCTGGCACCCTAACTTCCCCTGTGTCTCCGCACATCAGCCTATTGTTCTGTCGATGTCAGGTCGACAAAGGGAATGTCTCCTTGCTGATTCTTGTGTAACCTCACCGTGGGCAAATATTCTTTTGTCTGAGGGACTTAGAGAACTGGCCGGCGTGCACGCTGATGTTGGCTAAGTATGGGTGCGGAGGTGTCTCTCCCACAACAACACTCACCGTGACACCCTTGGAAGCCTTTGTGTGGTCAAATTGTCAACAAAATGGGAAATTCTCCCGGGCTTTCTCAGGAAACTCAGGAGAGGGCCTCCAGACACCCTCCAGTAGCCTCAGAGAAGAGCACACTCTTACTCTCCATCTGTCCCCAGAGCCAAGTTGCCCTTCCTGGATGGGGTCAGCTCCCCCCAGGGCGGCTGGCCAGGGCAGAGCATGGAGGGCAGCGGCAGCTGCTGGAAACTTCCCAGGCAGCTGCCTATAGAACTGAAGAATGAACCTCCCAAATAAGTGCACTGTGGAAAATTCAATTTCTGCTTGTTGCCTCCTGGAGCTCTCAACTGGCCAGCCACGAAGGTAAAGCCGGGAAGAGCTATGGAAACGTCAGAAAGCAATTGGCGCAGCTAAATCACGGCTGTCATCGCTGAGGCGTCCATACATCCTGATCTTGCTTTACTGACAGTCTTGGCTTGGGACCCGCTGCTGATGGAGGGCAGGGTCGGGGGTGCGGGGGGAGCTGCGATGTCAAAGAGGATGCCAGATGGTGGTGAGAGGCCTGGCGCACATATATCACGCCGACTGACAGCATGGGGAATTATGCAGTTGGAGAAGGAACCCTTTAGCTACAGTGGATGGTGTTTCTGCCATTCACTGAATGCCTACGCGAAAGTAATTCACCTTGATAACTGACCGTGAACTCTTACTAAAGGTCTGATATGCCGAGACGGGGGCGCCTTTTCCAGCAGTGATGATACTTTGTACAGTCAGCATATCAAGATAATGTTCGGTGGAACCATCTTTCCCTGGAACCAAATAAAGCAGTTCCTCTTTCAAGCTTGCTGACTTAAGGCCTGATGAGTGAGGAACAGAAAAAAAGCAAATGGTTTTGCCCATGGACTTCCTACTCTACCTTTTATTTCTCTGTCCATTACCACCAAGAAAACTTCTTCCTCTCCTTTAGATAACCAGGGAATCTACCTCCACCTTCAAGAAGCCTTCCTGGATTTACTGAGCCCAAATAGCCAATACGCTTTCCTTGGCATGCACTCTTAAAACCAGGCAGTCTCCAGTGCTAGAGTCCCAGATCTTTCTGGTACTAAATGCATGGCCTGGGGCAACCCTCAAGGCGGCTGGGAGGATGGAATGAGTTAACATGCAAAGAATGTAGAACCGTCCTTGGAATGGAGGTGCATTCATTGTAACTGGAATCTATGATATATATAGCGCATATACAGTAAGTTCCCTACATACAAACACCTTCTGTTCCAAGAGCACATTCATAAGTCCAATTTGTTCGTAAGTCCAATGAAGTTAGCCAAGGTACCCAACTAACCAACACAATCGGCTATATCGTACTGTACTGTAATAGGTACAGGTTTATAATACTTTTCGTTTTTCACACAAATATCATATTTTTCATACTTTTCACACAAATAATACATAAAAAACTAGCAAACGCAAAAAATAAAGAAAGCAGTTTTAATCTCACAGTACAGTACCTTGAAAAGTACAGTAGTACAGGACAACAGCTGGCGTACAGGGTCTGGCATCGAGTGAACAGGCAAGAAGAGTTACTGGAGGAGGGAGAGGAGGTGGGAGATGGTAGAGCTGAAGGATCGTCAGCGATAGGAGACGGAGGGCAAGCTGCAGTTTCACTCACGCCTGACGTTGACGGCACAGGTTCTCGTTCCTTGCTGGAACCAGACGCACGTTTGCATCTTTGAAAGTTCACGACTTGAAGGTTCGTATGTAGGGGACTTACTGTATATATAATCTATATAACACATCCATAATGTATATATATACATAAAATACTATATATATATTAAATAAAATATAATATTACATATATACTTTATATATAGTATATATAATGTATATATGCATATATGTAATATAATAATAATTATTATTAGTTCAACAAATATTCATTAAGCACCTATCACGTGCCACGCATGGTGCTGGCCACTGGAGATGGGGGTCAGAGGTAAGGGGAATAAATATAAAGCAAAATAAAATGTCTCCCAATCCCATCAACATGTAACAAACACCTAGAATGGGAGTAGGATGCACAGGCAACTCGCTCTAGCACAGAGCTGAACAAAATCCTTTCTAAACAGAGAGTCAGGGGATAGGGGAGAGACCCGAGGAAGAAAGAGGACCTCCCCAAGTTACTCCGACTGCTGGAGGGGACAGGAGGCCTTCCTGGAAAACGTGGGTGTGTGCTGGAGTCTGAAGGATAAATAGGATTTGCCAAGGAGAGCTGGGGAGGCGGGTAATGGGCCTGGCACCCCTGGATCAGAGTCAGGGAAGGGAGCAAAGGCATTCACTCATCCAGAGCGCACTTGGTGAGAACCCACTGTGTGCAAGGCACTGTGCTGGGCCCTGGGAACAGAGCAGCGACCAGCATGGATCACGAAGGCTTAGCTGGAGTTGAGAGGAGATATAAGGGAGAGGGAAATCCCTCTCCCACCTCTCTGACCCCAAGGGGTCATGGAGGAAAATGGCACCAGAGGGAGAATGAAAAGTTCACATACCCAGGTCTTTGCTTTTCTGTTCCCTGATGGCTGCTGGTGGAGAAGGGAGCTTTAGAAATATCCGGATAGGCATGAATATGCTAGGAAACATGGAGTTCGGACCTTTTGGACTGGGTGGTCATGGCTCAGGAAAGGCTGCCCTCAGGAGAGGTCATGGCCCTGGGGATCCCCAACCCTCAGTGTGTACACACACTCACACACACTTACACACACACACACACACACACACACACACACACGACGTGGCCATGGGGCGATGGTGGAGAGGCAGGGGTGTGGGGTAGCCCAACTGCCCCAGTTTGCCTGCCAGCCGAGTAGGCTGCATAGGTGAGCCCAGGTGAGTCCAGCAGAAGAACCAGCCAACCAACCAACCAATCGAATTGTAAGAATTAAATGTTGAGGGTTATTATGTAGCAGTCGACAAGTGGAACAAGGTATTATGAAGAGAACAGTCAAGAAAGGTAGGACACCCAGCCGCAGGACTTGATGGTGCTGGGGCAGGTGGGAGGGGGCCCAGTGGAGGGGCAAATGGTGAAAAAAAAAAGGGTCTGAGTCTCTTTTCTGACCTCTTGTCAGTGAGTCTCAATGAGACCACAGCTGGTGGTTAGTTTCTTTGGGTTGGAAATTCATCCTTACTGCAGTCTCTCCTTCACTCTCACTTCTCTCCCAAGGCATCTACTGGGACCCCTTCCTGCAAGGCTCATTGCTGGCTCCTCTTCTAGCTAATTCTATGCACCTTCATTCTCAGAATCCATTGTCACGTCCTCAGAAACTCCTTCATCCTGAACCAGGGCTCCTGTACTCTCTCAAGATATGCTGAGTTTTCCTATATAGCACTCATCACAGTTTCTAAATATATCTTTATTTTTGTGTTTCAAAGGTCCGGGCTCAGCAAACCCTAAAGACCTTATATGCATTGAGATTCTATAAGACCTGATGAATTGGAGCAGAACTTCCTAGTTCCTCGCCCTCCATACCGGTTTCTCTAGACTGTTGGTTCTCAAAGTGTGGTCCCTGGATCAGATCAACATCATTTGACATTACCTGGGAACTTGTTAAGAATGGAAATTCTCAGCCCCACCCTAGTCCTATGGAATCAGAAACTGGGGGTGGGACTCAGCCCTCTGGGCTTTAGCGAGCTGTCCTGATGATTTTGATGGTACCCTATGGTTTGAGAACCACTGGTTTGGACAGTGAGGAGAAAGGTGAGTTGGCAGGGAAGCAAAGAATGAGGAGATGGCACCTGGAAAATAGACAACTCAATGGCAGCTCCCCTCTGCCTTTGGTTTGTCACATCAGGGGGTGGTGTCAGAAATGCCACATGGGTTTGGAGGGCATAGGTCTGAAAGTACAAGGACCTTTGTCCAATGAGAGAGAGGACCACAGTGCTATTTAACGGGTGAGGAAACAGTTTTAGCAGGATTAGGTAACTTCCCAGATCACATAGCTAGGCTGTGGCAGAACCCGGACGTGACCCCAAGTCCATCTGTCCCCAGGATCCGCACTGCTAGCCAGCCAGTTCGACTGCCAGTCTCATCATTATTAAGAAACGCATTTCACACTTTTCCAGAGAATCAGCAAAGTGAGCATCTCAGCAGTGAAGTACCCAGCACGCGGCGTTGGCTCTGAAGGTGAAGAGCGTGTTAGAGGCTTGGCGGGCGGCTGGCAGCTCTGCTGTGGACTCGCACTATATGCCTGTGTGTGTGTCTCTCCCTCTCAGTCCTTTGCTCCAAGCGCTCAGGGTGAGGTCGGCGGGGATAAAGAACAGTCGGCAATGCATCTCCCCGAGTTTATTTACTAAAACAACATTTTTTTATTACCAGGACATGTTCACAGCGAAAATATGACAGCCTACATTTTATGTTGCCATTGATCTTTAATCTGAGCCTGCCTCGAGGTTTCCTGTAAAATCAGGGCTTCCTGGCCCCAAATGTGATTCCAGCACTGGAATGAATGACGATCCGGGCTGCACTTTTCTTATCTGAAAAGGCTGAAATTGCTTTGTGTAAATGGGTGGAAAATGCTGATATTTGGATTCTATAAATAGCTCGCCTGCCGAGCGAGCAGCGCCGGTTTCATCTGCGCCGTCTCTTTGGAGTATTTGGGGCCGTATCACTGTTATCCAGGCTGCGGCATACAAATGAACCCCACCGTGGTGCGCCCCGCCCGGCAGTGCACATTTGGAACATTTGGGCCCATCTGCGGGTCGTGAGGGAGGGATGCTGCCGAAGGAAGCAGGATATTGCCCACGAGCGCGGCGCGGGGCTGGAGATGGGCATGAACCTCCCTTTAGGGGAGAGATCCGCACAGCCCCTTCTCCCCACTTCCACTGGCAGCCTGTGCCTGCCTGCGTGGGAGAAGGTTCTATCTATAGCGCGCTATTTTTAGCTCCATCATCTGAGGAACCTGACAGCCAGTTAATGACTGAGACCCATCGCGGCGTGTCCGCCAGGCTGTGGAATGCGCACTCGGGGAGCAGATGTGCTCAGGCTCAAGGTTGCTGCGCTTGAAAATGTCCTTCCTTCCCTGGGAAGCGGGTTGTTTGGGGGGCTTCATCCCCCACTCTCTGGGAACCCTCATTTGGCTCAGAGGGGGTATCTTGTATCATTTCTGGTGCAGTAAATGACATCTTCCTTCCAGGACCCCATTCCTAGACACGGTTAACACAGCCTGGAGAGATGGAGGGGACAGGGAAGGCTGGAGTGTCGGGCAGCTCTGGGCGCTGAGATAGGAGTCTCATTTCACCTCGGGGAGATCAGAAACCTGGGAAGAGGATGCGTGCACAGCCACCCTGGTTAGGAAGTTTCATTTTCCCCCAGGAGGGAAAACCCTGTGTTTCAGAGATTTTATGCCTCTCAGGGGCTGTACTCTGTATATGCTCGAACCTTTAATTCTATAGACCCTGTGCTACATGCTCAGGAGGCCCAGTGACCTGCCGGGACAACACAGCCCGCCCCTCCTTCCGCTATACCTCGGCAGGCAGCCGCTGCACCCAGGACCGAGTTACAAGTCAAAGGGCCTGCTTATACTCAGTTAACGAATACAGGGATGTGTTCATTCGTTTTCTCACTCACCCTACACGCCAGAGACTGCAGTGGGCCAACCAGCTGAGCACCAGAAGATCAGACTCAGAGTTAGGGGTGGCATGGAAACGCCAGCATCGGGGCCCCAGTCAGGAAGCCTTGGTGCCGTCCTGAGTAGGGTTGAGGGGCAACACAGCAGGTCTGTCCAGCGAGGGCCCCTCTGGGGGATTTGGCCGCCTGTCAGGCCTCCTGGATAACAGTGATGGCTGGCACTTATAGCAGGTGGCATGTGTCAGGGCAGCATTCTGAGCGCGGTACATGAATCAGTTCAGAGTTCTCACTGCAACCCCAGGAGATGCTTTCCTGTTATCACTCCCATTTTACAGATGGAGAAAGAGAGGATAAGTAACTTGTCCAAGGTCACCCATCCAGTAGGTGGGGGATCTGGGATTGAGGCCTAAGCTGTCTGGCCTCACAGTTCATGCCCTTGACCACCCTTTTTTACTGCCTCCAGGTCAGGCCCCTCTGGCTTGCCTCATTTAGCCAGACCAGATTTAAGGGGCCTTGAGATTCCTAACAGGCTCTCTTACCCTCAGGTTCTTCTGGAACAGAGCCATCCAATTACAGCATCATCTACGATGATGGAAAGTGCTATATCTGTGCTCTCCAATATGGTAGCCACTAGCCCCATGTGGCTACTGACTATTTGAAATATAGACAGTATGACTAAGAAACTAAATTTTAAATTTTATTTAATTTTAATTAATGTCAATGTCAATAGCCACATGGCTACCATATTGGACAGAGCAGCTCTAGAGGATGGGCTGCACATTTTAGTCAACTAGGGCGGCTTTAAAAATAACAATGCCAGGGTGTGTTCCCAGAGATTCTGATTTAAGTGGTCTGGGGTTTGGCTTGGGCATCATTAGTTATAAAAATCTTGAGGTGATTCGAATGTGCAGCCAAGTGTTGAGACCACTGGGCTCCATGACATCCTAAGTCATTCTAGACTCTTCTAGCCTCTAGTAGATGGTCTTCTCTTCCTATCGTGGCAGATACTGTAGGTAACTCATTCAAAACCATTCTTAAGCCTTTCATCCCTTCCCCTGCTCTACTATAGAGGTCAGAAAGCTAAATACATGATGGCCATGCAGTTGGGAGTGGCCATGTGACACTGTTCTGGCCAAAAAACGTAAGCAGAATTCTGCTGGTGTTGTTTCTTCACCCTTCTTCCTGCCTAGAATGCAACTAGATGCCCGGAGCTCTGGCAGCCATCTTACAACCATGAGGGAAGACCAGGAGAGTTGTAGGCAATTACCTTCACTTTGCTGTGCTACTAAGTCAAACCCAGCAGCTGCCTACCTCTGGACTTCTTGTTTTGGGAAAAAAATACAACTTATTTGCTTAAGCCACTCAAGTCATGCTTTCTGTCTCTTCCAACATAAAGCATTCCTAATACAGCTGTCTCTTCTCTGACCTTGAGATTACTCTAAAGACAGAACATGCTGAGGTATGTGAAAGTGCTCTGCATACTGTAAAGCCCTCAACCAATGGACAGTATTTGCAATTGGTTTGGAAACACTGCCAATCTTTGCTTTAGGCAAGAAATCCAAGCTTGAGGGCTTGAAATCTGTGCTATTCCAGGGCAAGTTGGGGAGAGTTCTGAATGGGGCTTTGGTGAGGGGAGGTGCAGAGAGAGTCCTGGGAATAAGGTGACCAACTTGTCCTGCTCTGTCTAGGGCTTTCTTGGTTTTAGCACTGAAAGTCCTGTGTCCCGGGAAACCCCTCAGTCCTGGGCAAACCAGGAGAATCGATCACCCTACCTGGGCCCGTGGGGCGCAGAGAACGCTCTTCTACCCCCAGAGCATCTGCTCTTAGATTAGGCTGCTCACTGACCCCGGGGGCCTGGCCACTCCTTGCTGGAAAATCCATCAGCTGATACTCTCTGAGTCGGAACATCCTCCACTCAGCATTTTAGTTGTGGTGCTGGAAATGAATTAAAAATGCTCATGCATTTCCTTCTTTCTCTAAGAAAGAAGAATCTGCCACCCTAGCGGAGACGGGGCCAGTCTGTGTCCAGCGCCTTGCACGGTGCCCAGTCCAGAGGCACCCTCCCAAACGCATGCTGCTTGGGTGAAGTGCTGAGGGCTTGTCTTAGCTCCCCGTCCCAGCTGCCCTGTCCGCAATTTGCCAGCACCACTGCGCGCCCCCTGCCTTTCATCTGAATGGCGCTTTTTGGTTTGCAAAGCAAGCTCATGCATATTATCTCTTCTGATTCTTCCAAAAGTCCTGGGAGACTTCACTTCATCATCCTTCAATTCAACTCCATTATATAGATGAGAAAACCGAGGCTCAGAAAATAAACTGACTTGCCAAGTTTCCCTTCAGTTTCCCTCAGCTCTTGCTGAGGTGTGAGAGGCGGTCCTGGACAGGGCTTTGGAATCTGATAGATCTGCCTTTGAATTCTGCCTCTTCTTTTCTGCCGTGTGACTTTGGGCACTTAATCCTCTGAGCCCCGCCTCTTGTTTGTCAGGAGAAATAGATCAGATGTGTCTGGAAATCCCAAGACAGTGCCTGGCACCCAGGAGGGGCTCATAAGTGACTCCCCGCTTCTCCCTTTCTCCTTCCCCACTCACCATCCCTTCCACTATGTTTAAATTGTAACAAGCTTCTAAAGGACTAAAAGTCCTTTTCTAGAAATAGGTGAAAGCCATGTGCCAAGCACTGTTCCAAGCACTGGTCAATTCTCCTGGCCCTTAATGTCCATACTATTTTCATTCCCATCCACAGATGAGGAAACTGAGGCACAAGGTGGCTAAATAATCTGTTTATAGTCTCGGATGCCACCAGCTCCAGAAGGGGCGTTCCTAATCACCACACTGTCCTGCCTCTACTGGTTTCCTAGTGGGGAATTCTAGGAGCTGATGGGACTGGGTGGCTGGTGAGCCTTTCCGGATCCTACATGCTTTCTGTGCTGTTTCTATCAAGTGTGAGTTTACTTTAAAATAACACACTTCTTGAAAACATCATGGCGGGTGTATGCTGGGGACTATATCCGTTTTCTGTGGCTTCTGTAACAAATTGCCACAAACTTAGTGGCTTAAAATAACACAGGTTTATTATTTTACAGTTTTGGAGGTCTTAAGTCCTAAGTGAGTCTATCTAGGCCAAAGTCGAGGTGTTGGCAGAGCTATGCTCCTTCTGGAGACTCCAGGGGAGAATCGATTTCTTTGCGTTCTCCAGCTTCTAGGGGCTGCCTGCATTTCTTGACTTGTGCCTGTCCCCTTCAAAGCCAGAAGCATCGTCCAATCTGTGACTCAAACCTCCTCTTTATTAGACCCTTGTGATTGGGTCCAGCCAAATAATCCAGGGTAATCGTCTCATCAGAAGATTCTGAATCATACCTACAAAATCCCTTTTGTCATGCAAGGAAACATATTAATAGGTTCTTGGGTTTAGGGAACCCATTATTCTGTTTACTATAGGAGTGAGGCAAGGCTTGACTCCCAGCTCTGCTATTTGTAGCTTCTCTGCCTCAGTTTCTTCCTTGGTAAAGTGGGAGGATGATGAGGCTGGTGGAAATACCCACCTCTTAGAATCGTAAAGGTTAAAGAAGATGATATATGTTCAGGCGCTTTGTGAAGTTCTGTGAACATCTGATTTCTTGTTATTTAATAAAATGGTACTGAAGGAGAAAGACTGCTTCAGGCCAGTCCAGACCTGGTCAGAAATACTTGACTCTCTCTGCCCAGAAAACCCAACATTAAGATTACCCACTGTACCTCTTGTTTCTATTGCCAGACCTGGAATATGGGGTAACCACTCCCTATATGGCTCAACAGGTTTTTCTTTCTGACCATAATCAAAGTCATGGCACAGTCCTTTCTCGTTTGGGCCTGCATTCAGTGAACATCCCCACCACCCCCCCCCCCCCCCCCCCCCCCCCCCCGCTCCATTTCCGTGAAAGACTCGACTTCATCTGGGAACATGCGCTTCAAGCCCCCTCCCCCAGCAGTCACGTGCTCTGGGGCAGAGTGAGGAACTGCAAGGGATGCAGGAGAACTGGAAGTCTATGCTTCTGTCCTTTCAAGAGACTAACACTTGAATGGGGTGGGGCATTCCCCAAGGGGCCTCCAGAGAATGCATGTAAAGCATCCAATAGGGCAGGTAGTAGGTGTGCCACAAATAACCGAAAGCCTTCTTCTACCTGCTCTCCATAAAGCAGTTAATTTAATCCTCAGAATAACCTTAAGAGGGAGGTGTGGTCATTATTCCCATTTTGCAGATGGTAAAACTAAGGCACAGAGAGGTTAGACTGCTTGCTTAAGCTCATACAGCTACTAAGTAGCAATGTAGAATGTCCAGAGCTTGTTACCACTAGTCTTTACTACCTTTGTGGTCTCATCTCTCTTTCTTCTTCCCACTGAGGGATATTTACATTTTAAAGAGACTCTTAATGGACTTCCCTGGTGGCACAGTGGTTGGGAATCCGCCTGCCAATGCAGGGGACGGGGATTCGATCCCTAGTCTGGGAAGATCCCACATGCCATGGAGCAACTAAGCCCATGTGCCACAACTACTGAGCCTGAGCTCTAGAGCCTGCGAGCCACAACTACTGAGCCTGCATGCTGCAACTACTGAAGCCCACATGCCTAGAGCCCGTGCTCTGCAATGAGAAGCCACGGCAATGAGAAGCCAGTGCACCGCAACAAAGAGTAGCCCCCGCTTGCCACGACTAGAGAAAGCCCATGTGCAGCAACAAAGACCCAACGCAGCCAAATATAAATAAAATAATTAATTTAAAAAAATAGACTCTTAAGCCTTAGCAACTAAATAATAATGATAGAGAGGAAGAGAATGATGGTAGCAATAATGATAATACATGAGGCCAAAGAGGAGGGCTTTTGGGACAAAAGAGGAAGGCTTAAGACGGAAGGACTTTGAAAGGGGGGGACTGAGTCAGGCTTTGGGGGTGGGTGAGGCAGTAGTGGGAGCGGGGAGGTAAGCCTTTCTTTAAGCAGAAGCCCCGAGGCCAGGCATGCTTGTGAGCAGCTAAGAATTCTGTTTGAATGGAGTGAAGAATTTGCAGCCCATGTTGGAAGTTGAGGCCAGTCCTACTGATTCATTCGATGAGCATTTACTGAGTACCTCGATGGGTCAGGCCAGGTGTTATCCTTGGTGCTGGGGAAGTAGCGATAAATGACAGACAGTGAGAACCCTGGCCTCCGGGAGCTGCCACTGCACTAGAAAAGATAGGTAAGAACAAAAACTAATGAGAAAATATCAGAAAGGTGGATGCTGAGATGAAAATAAAACAAAGCAATGGGTGTTGGAAGAGGCAATCCACTGTGGGCACTGCTCATCACTGCTGGGTATGCCAAGAATGCAAGACCCTGATGCCCCTTTATCTCAGCCATTTCTCAGGGTTGTATTTGCAGTGAGCAATCTTGTCTCCCATCAAACAGACAAAGAGCAGGTTTGCTTACTTCTCACTGTAAAAGCGATAATTCCCCAAGTGCAATGGTCTTCTGCTGTGATGGAAATCCACTGTGTGTGTAGCATCCATGTGGGACTTGGGAGATGTGGGAACCAACGGCAACAGGCTTTGCTATGAGTAATAAACCCTTTGTCTCTGACCCAGGAGTCTCGTGTCTTCTGCCAGCACCCATGAAACTGTGGCAGGCTAACTTATTAGCTTGCAAGTAGAGTAAAACCTTAGCCCCTGACAAAACGGTGGTGATAAAGTAGGAAGGAGGTGATAGGTTGGCTGGAGGTGATCTTATTTTGATCTCAAGGGACAGGGAAATACCACCTGACCTTGAAGTTACATATAGATGATTTGGCAGTAAAAAAAAAAAAGGGCTGTTAACATTATTAATTAGGTGATTTAGGAAACTTCATCTGGTGACTATAGGGAAGGTGGGGAGAATTATGTTCTTTGACATAAGAAAGGAGAGAAGGTAATGGCAATGTATTATGTTTTTTATAAGTTAATCTAAAATATTTTGATAGAGATAGTATAATATGTAAGTGTATGTGGGTCAGTTTTAATCTATACTCCAATGATAATTAACATTCCTAGTGTTTTGATCAGAACACTCCAGGGTGGTTGGTTAGCACTTGAAATCTGAAGTCCAAGATCTTGAGGCAGCTTCTGCAAGTTTTTAGCAGTCTTTATCTCAGATCAGAGGCTCTGTTAGTTAATATAATGGATACTAGAAATTATTTTTCAATCATGACACCAGGGCTTCCCTGGTGGCGCAGTGGATAAGACTCCGCGCTCCCAATGCGGGGGGCCTGGGTTTAATCCCTGGTCAGGGAACTAGAGCCCACATGCATGCCATAACTAAGAGGTTGCATGCCACAACTAAGGGGCTGGTGAGCCACAGCTAAGGAACCCCCCTGCTGCAACTAAGACCCAGTGCAACCAAATAAATAAATATCAAAAAAAAATCATGACACCAATAGTATTCAATGTGCAGATGAGCTTGAAATATTATGGAGGAACTCCTGCTTTTACATGAACAGAGTTAAAGAATCCAGGGAGCCCAACGGTACATGAGTTCTCAAACTTGGCTGTACGCTGTAATCCCCTGGCTGAAAACTTTAAAAAATACCAATACCTGGGTTCTACCTGCAGAGATTGACAGAATTGGTGTACTGCACATTTAGCTCTGTCACTTATGAGCTGTGTGAACTTGAACAAGTTACTAACCTCTGTGAGGCTCAGTTTCCTCACCTGGAACATGGGTATAATAATGTGCCTACCTTACCTGGTGGTTGTAGGGATTTAATGAGTTAATTCATGTTGACCACTTAGAACAGTGTAGGAAGTAGCAAGTTCTCGATTCATTGTTAGCCATTATTCTATTATACTTATTCAAACTATTTTTATTTTGATTTTTGGAAAAGCTCCTAGCTGCTAGTTGGCTGAAACCTACAACTAGAATATTTGCCTTGAATGAACTTTTCAGATGAGTTGCTGTAGGAAATCCTGAAAAGGCAGAAGGAGACAGAACTTGATCTCACTTCCAGAATCAGTTGTAGGTATTGCTTTAGGGCAAGCTTGCTCATAAATGTCTGTGTAGGTGGCAGGACTCAGTCTGAAAGTTGCTTTCAATGAAACCTGGTGGGAAGTTTGTGGAGCAGAGGACTTTGGCCCATGCATACCTCCAGTTCAGGGGTTCTTATTCCTTTTTAGGGCCATGGACCCCTTTGGCAGTCTGGTGAAGCCTATGGATGCCATTGCAGAAAAATGGTTCTAAATGCATAAAACAAAATACTAGTGTTACAGAAAAGAAGAATTATACAGAAGTACAGTTATAAAAATATTAATACATTTATTATAATATTAATATTATAATAATATTCTTCATTAACACCTTAAATAGCAAGGTTTAGCAATGGGTGATGATAAGCATGAAAGGTCTTTTAGGATATTTGCTAACAATTGTGATGTGA